>NC_084629.1:46910364-46912864 GCF_033978795.1 Nerophis ophidion | reverse complement strand
TTACACAGTTAAAATACTGTCTGAATTTCAGTGCCACTGCAGAGATTTTAGGTCAGGTGGTTTAATAATCAGTGCATTTCTGAAAATGTGACCTTTACGTTTTCCATTTGTCGAAATCATTAACTTCGCCGCCGTAAGAAATGCACTTGACAGCAGGTCTCGATAGTCTGATCCATTCTTAGTCAGTGAGGACGTGTTGTGTTGGCATGCAGCCCAGCTAATGTGCAAGGCTGAATGCAGCCAAAGGGTGGAAAATACGGGAAGTTTGGCCAAATATCTGCCGTACCTGAAAACTGTCCAAACTGCCAGATGAACTGTCTGACTTTGCAAGATCATCATCTAGGGGGGGAAAACAAGACAAAAAATATTACTGAGTGTTGGCCAAATGTGCTGCTACCAATTTTCAAAAGGTTTTCTAGTGTGTTAAGAAGCAAGATATTCTCAGACTCAACATTACACATACAAATAGTGCATTCTAAATAGTGCCATTCAAGTTGGAACTGAGGTGGTCAGCATTTTTAAAGCAATAATGAAATATCAAGCCTGGGTTTGGGGAACTACAAACCCTGTTTCCATATGAGTTGGGAAATTGTGTTAGATGTAAATATAAACAGAATACAATGATTTGCAAATCCTTTTCAAGCCATATTCAGTTGAATATGTTACAAAGACAACATATTTGATGTTCAAACTCAAACTTTATTTTTTCTTTGCAAATAATAACTTAGAATTTCATGGCTGCAACACATGCCAAAGTAGTTGGGAAAGGGCATGTTCACCACTGTGTTACATCACCTTTTCTTTTAACAACACTCAATAAACGTTTGGGAACTGAGGAAACTAATTGTTGAAGCTTTGAAAGTGGAATTCTTTCCCATTCTTGTTTTATGTAGAGCTTCAGTCCTTCAACAGTCCGGGGTCTCCGCTGTCCTATTTTACGCTTCATAATGCGCCACACATTTTCCATGGGAGACAGGTCTGGACTGCAGGCGGGCCAGGAAAGTACCCACACTCTTTTTTTTAACGAAGCCACGCTGTTGTAACACGTGCTGAATGTGGCTTGGCATTGTCTTGCTGAAATAAGCAGGGGTGTCCATGAAAAAGACGGCGCTTAGATGGCAGCATATGTTGTTCCAAAACCTGTATGTACCTTTCAGCATTAATGGTGCCTTCACAGATGTGTAAGTTACCCATGCCTTGGGCACTAATGCACCCCCATACCATCACACATGCTGGCTTTTACACTTTGCCTCGATAACAGTCTGGATGGTTCGCTTCCCCTTTGGTCCGGATGACACGATGTCGAATATTTCCAAAACAATTTGAAATGTGGACTCGTCAGACCACAGAACACTTTTCCACTTTGCATCAGTCCATCTTAGATGATCTCGGGCCCAGAGAAGCCGGCAGCGTTTCTGGATGTTGTTGATAAATGGCTTTCGCTTTGCATAGTAGAGCTTTAACTTGCACTTACAGATGTAGCGACAAACTGTATTTAGTGACAGTGGTTTTCTGAAGTGTTCCTGAGCCCATGTGGTGATATCCTTTAGAGATTGATGTCGGTTTTTGATACAGTGCCGTCTGAGGGATGGAAGGTCACGGTCATTCAATGTTGGTTTCCGGCCATGCCGCTTACGTGGAGTGATTTCTCCAGATTCTCTGAACCTTTTGATGATATTATGGAGCGTAGATGTTGAAATCCCTAAATTTCTTGCAATGTCACTTTGAGAAAGGTTGTTCTTAAACTGTTTGACTATTTGCTCACACAGTTGTGGACAAAGGGGTGTACCTCGCCCCATCCTTTCTTGTGAAAGACTGAGCATTTTTTGGGAAGCTGTTTTTATAGCCAATCATGGCACCCACCTGTTCCCAATTAGCCTGCACACCTGTGGGATGTTCCACATAAGTGTTTGATGAGCATTCCTCAACTTTATCAGTATTTATTGCCACCTTTCCCAACTTCTTTGTCACGTGTTGCTGGCATCAAATTCTAAAGTTAATGATCATTTGAAAAAAAATGTTTATGAGTTTGAACATCAAATATGTTGTCTTTGTAGCATATTCAACTGAATATGGCTTGAAAAGGATTTGCAAATCATTGTATTCTGTTTATATTTACATCTAACATTTCCCAACTCATATGGAAACGGGGTTTGTACAAAAATGTTATATAAATGTATAAGAATAGAGATGAGGTGGAAGGACAGACCAAAGAACATTTCCCACCATCATGGATATCTCCATTCCTCTTTTCCTGCATGGCGATCTCAAAGCTGCTGTGCAGAATCTTGTTGAGGGTGTTGATCCAGTCCTCCATCTCGCCTTCACTCTCTGCAGCCAGGAGGTAGCTGCTCTTGTCCTGCATCTTCAGCTCGAACGCAAACCTCCGGACCTTGTTGTTCTGGAATTGATAAATGGACGGTTTGTGTTGAGTTGGAGTTTATTTGGAACATGCAAGCATACAACAAGAGACATCACCATTTCCTGTTTCTCTTTTCAA
>NC_084629.1:46702864-46905364 GCF_033978795.1 Nerophis ophidion | reverse complement strand
TGTCTTGTTTAATCGACATCATCAGTGTTGGAACCTGACATACGGAAACCGAGGTACTTCTGTATATTATATTAACTGTAATATGCTGAAAAAAAGACTCAATAGTGGATATCCATACCGTTTTCGAGTATTTGTAGGAACATCTCTTTCTTACCCTCATTGTAACACTGATGGCACTGTTCATGTTGCCTTTATAGAGCCAACCATGTTTGGTGATCCCATCCTTCTGGGATCCAAGGGAGGCTGTATCCTGCAAAAAAAAAAAAAAAAGAACTATGAGATGCGGATATAAGTCATGCAGTTGATAACATCTTTTCTAAAATGTTGTCCTGCTCTGCAAGTACAATGAAGCCGATATCACCAGTTAAGTCAAGGTAAACAGGCTGAAGAGTAATATTTCATCAGAACATGATATCACGGACACTGGAAAGAAACCCTGCCAAAGAACGGCCTCTCTGATCTCTGGCTTTGAGACCACGCAGAGTCCGATGTGGTGTGAGTCTGACTCAGTCCAAACAAGCAGGCAGGAGAACATTCAACAAACTCCGTGTGTGAACCCAAATAAACGCTTAAGGTCTTCGCTTGGCATTTGTAGCGCATCTCGTCTCCGTTTCATCGCCCATTTCTGATGGGAGGCAGTGACCTCTAGCAGCACACATTCCTAAAGGTAGACCAGCCACGAGGATCCTTAAAGGCCTACTGAAATGAGATGTTCTTATTTAAACGGGGATAGCAGGTCCATTCTATGTGTCATACTTCATCATTTCACCATATTGCCATATTTTTGCTGAAAGGATTTAGTAGAGAACATCCACGATAAAGTTGGCAACTTTTGGTCGCTGATAAAAAAGCCCTGCCTGTACCGGAAATAGCAGACGATGTGCGCGTGACGTCACGGGTTGTGGAGCTCCTCACATCTGAACATTGTTTACAATCATGGCCACCAGCAGCGAGAGCGATTCAGAACGAGAAAGTGACGATTTCCCCATCAATTTGAGCGAGGATGAAATATTCGTGGATGACGAAAGTTAGAGTGAAGGACTTAGAAAAAAATAGGGGAAAAAAGGCGAGGGCAGTGGGAGCGATTCAGATGTTATTAGACACATTTACTAGAATCTTTTTGGAAAATCCCTTATCTGCTTATTGTGTTGCTAGTGTTTTAGTGAGATTATATGGTACCTGAAAGTCGGAGGGGTGTGGCCACAGGTGTGTTGACCGCCAGTGTCTCTGAGGGAAGCCACGTTTCTCGACGTGGCGAAGCGAAGGCGGTTGTTCGGGCCGGGCTGAGCTTTTTTTACCCCCTCCTCCACGGTGGAAGCATCCCACGTTTGGAGGAGGCAAGAGAGTCCGCGTCGGCCTCTTTGACAGGTGCACGAGGAACGACGCAAGCTATCCGCTCATGTCTACGGTAAGAGCCGACTTATTACCACCATTTTCTCACTGAAACCTGCCGTTTGACACGTGGTTTGACATTGTTTACAATCATGGCCACCAGCAGCGAGAGCGATTCGGACCGAGAAAGCGACGATTTCTCTATTAATTTGAGCAAAGGATGAAAGATTCGTGGATGAGGAAAGTGAGAGTGAAGGACTAGGAAAAAAAAAAAGACCAGGGCTGTGGAAGCGAGTCAGATGTTATTAGACACATTTACTAGGATAATTCTGGAAAATCCCTTACAGTATCTGCTTGTTGTGTTACTAGTGTAAAAAGTCTGCGGGCTATAGAGCGTTTTCCGTTCGGGCTCCAGTACTCTGGAATGCCCTCCCGGTAACAGATCGAGATGCTACCTCAGTAGAAGCATTTAAGTCTCACCTTAAAAATCATTTGTATACTCTAGCCTTTAAATAGACCTCCTTTTTAGACCAGTTGATCTGCCGCTTCTTTTCTTTTTCTCCTCTGTCCCCCCCTCCCTTGTGGAGGGGGTCCGTTCCGATGACCATGGATGAAGTACTGGCTGTCCAGAGTCGAGACCCAAGGTGGACCGCTCGCCTGTGTATTGGTTGGGGACATCTCTACGCTGATGATCCGCCTCCGCTTGGGATGGTTTCCTGTGGACGGGACTCCCGCTGCTGTCTTGGATCCGCTTTGAACTGAACTCTCGCGGCTGTGTTGGAGCCACTATGGATTGAACTTTCACAGTATCATGTTAGACCCGCTCGACATCCATTGCTTTCGGTCCCCTGGGGGGGGGTTGCCCACATTTGAGGTCCTCTCCAAGGTTTCTCATAGTCAGCATTGTCACTGGCGTCCCACTGGATGTGAATTCTCCCTGCCCACTGGGTGTGAGTTTTCCTTGCCCTTTTGTGGGTTCTTCCGAGAATGTCGTAGTGGTTTGTACAGTCCTTTGAGACATTTGTGATTTAGGGCTATATAAATAAACATTGATTATTGATTGTGTTTTAGTGAGATTATATGGTGGTACCTGTACAACCTGAAGGTCGGCCCCGCACCTTTCTTCAGCACCAGTCGACGGGTGTTGGCGATGCCCATCTCTGCCCTTCGCAAGGGACCCTCTTCGAAACACGATCTTTCGAAATGATGGCTGCATAATACACTGTACTTTGTGTGTGTGGTCCAATCCAATAACAAAAGTGTGCGGCAAGAAAGTGGCGTAAACCTGGCACTTTTGTCAAAGGAATTTGGCACAGCAGGGGGAAAAAAGCCGGAGGGGTGTGGTGACCGCCAGTGTCTCTGAGGGAAGCCACGTTTCTCGACGAGGCAAAGGTGGTCGGTGGGGCCGGGCTAAGATTATAATTTTTTTCCCCCTCCTCCACGGTGGAAGCATCCGACGGTCTGGGTCGGCCGGTGGAAGGAGGACTCAAGCCGAAGGGGTGTGGTGACCGCCAGTGTCTCTGAGGGAAGCCACGTCTCTCGACGAGGCGAAGGTGGTCGGTGGGGCCGGGCTAAGATTATTAATTTTTTTCCCCCCTCCTCCAAGGTGGAAGCATCCGACGGTCGGGGGCGGCCGTTGGGAGGAGGCAAGAGAGCTGCCTCTTTGACAGTGGCAGGAAGAACGACGCAAGCTCTCCGCTCATGTCTACGGTAAGAGCCGACTTATTACCACCGAAACCTGCCGGTTGACATGTGGTAGGGAACCGTGTTCGCTTGACCGCTCTGTTCCATAGTAAAGCTCCACCGTCGTCTTTCGGGAATGTAAACAAGGAAACACCGGCTGTGTTTGTGTTGCTAAAGGCGGCCGCAATACACCGCCTCCCGCCTACAGCTTTCTTCTTTGACGTCTCCATTGTTAATTGAACAAATTGCAAAAGATTCAGCAACACAGATGTCCATAATACTGTGGAATTATTCGATAAAAACATTCTAGCAGGATACTTCCGTGCGAAATTTAAAATTGCAATTTATTAAACTAAAGCGGCCGTGTTGGCATGTGTTGCAATGTTAATATTTCATCATTGATATATAAACTATCAGACTGCGTGGTCGCTAGTAGTGGCTTTCAGTAGGACTTTAAGGCTACAGAAAACTAACAAGTGAAGGAATGTTGCGAGGAAGGGAGGGATGAAATCTCCACAGCCAGCCCTGGTTTAGATCATCCTTCCATGGACTTTAGGATTCCGTAACATTAGATGAGAGGAACTGTTTCCCTGACACTTACAAACACTTCAAAGCCTGAATGGCCTTTCAACATCATCTCCAGTTTTTGTATATACTTTCCTTAGTCTCATGAAGCAAAAATGCAATTTTTTTTGTATGTGCGGGAAATCATCGGGATCGTTCTAATGGTTCTTATGGAGTGTTCTGAAAAGCATCTGGAAAAGTTCAGGGCCCGATTGTCCTCCTTAGTGTCTAGACAACACTGCAGTTCCCCGGAGAGCCAAACAAACCATGGGGCTCATTTCCTCTGACCTCGATTTGCTCCTCAAAAACTTAAAGAAAAAGCATACACAATACAGTTCAACATACAAAAACAAAGACGGTTTATTTATTTGATGATTTACGGTGCCAAAAACCCCTTGTGGTGTGGGGGAGAGAGGGAGTGGTCCGGCAGGAACAAATCCAGAAGGAGCAGATGGACACACACCTGCTTGACGGTGAACATATTTGACCTTTTCTGTCATGTGATCCATCAACCTCATCGCTCATTCCAAGAAGTTTTCACAGTGTGCATTGCAAAGAGAATTAAAAAAAGTAAATAATGCAAAAGGGGACACTGAACAGACAAAAAGGGGAAATTTCAATACTTTTATAGCACTATGTTCAGTCTTTAAACATATATTCTGATGTTTGGCTTTTTACCTAATAAAAAAAATGATAAATAAAAATACCGAAGCGGTCACCTGCATTTTTAGAACAAAAGTGTGGACGCCCCCTAAAGTTATTCTGCTCCTCTGGAAAGACACAAAAAAAAGTTTGTAGCTCGCTTCATTACACCTTCACTTATCACGTAATTAGGCGGGGATCGCGGGACTGTGTGTGGCGGTTTCGTTCCGCAGCCATTACGCATTCAGTGCAAACCCGGGCTTCGTGTTTCACAAGAGCTGGATCGGTTTCAAAACTTGTAGTTCTCCTCCTTCTATGTAGGCTAAAAAAATACAACATTCGGATAATTTTATCTCAAAGTATAAACCCCGTTTCCATATGAGTTGGGAAATTGTGTTAGATGTAAATATAAACAGAATACAATGATTTGCAAATCATTTTCAACCCATATTCAGTTGAATATGCTACAAAGACAACATATTTCATGTTCAAACTCATAACCTTTTTTTTTTTTTGCATATAATCATTAACTTTAGAATTTGATGCCAGCAACACGTGACAAAGAAGTTAGGAAAGGTGGCAATAAATACTGATAAAGTTGAGGAACGCTCATCAAACACTTATTTGGAACATCCCACAGGTGTGCAGGCTAATTGGGAACAGGTGGGTGCCATGATTGGGTATAAAAACAGCTTCCCAAAAAATGCTCAGTCTTTCACAAGAAAGGATGGGGCGAGGTACACCCCTTTGTCCACAACTGTGTGAGCAAATAGTCAAACAGTTTAAGAACAACCTTTCTCAAAGTGACATTGCAAGAAATTTACGGATTTCAACATCTACGCTCCATAATATCATCAAAAGGTTCAGAGAATCTGGAGAAATCACTCCACGTAAGCGGCATGGCCGGAAACCAACATGGAATGACCGTGACCTTCCATCCCTCAGAAGGCACTGTATCAAAAACCGACACCAATCTCTAAAGGATATCACCACATGGGCTCAGGAACATTTCAGAAAACCACTATCACTAAATACAGTTTGTCGCTACATCTGTAAGTGCAAGTTAAAGCTCTACTATTCAAAGCAAAAGCCATTTATCAACAACATCCAGAAACGCCGCCGACTTTTCTGGGCCGAGATCATCTAAGATGGACTGATGCAAAGTGGAAAAGTGTTCTGTGGTCTGACGAGTCCACATTTCAAATTGTTTTTGGAACTATTCGACATTGTGTCATCCAGACCAAAGGGGAAGCGAACCATCCAGACTGTTATCGACGCAAAGTTGAAAAGCCAGCATGTGTGATGGTATGGGGGTGCATTAGTGCCCAAGGCATGGGTAACTTACACATCTGTGAAGGCACCATTAATGCTGAAAGGTACATACAGGTTTTGGAACAACATATGCTGCCATCTAAGCGCCGTCTTTTTCATGGACACCCCTGCTTATTTCAGCAAGACAATTCCAAGCCACATTCAGCACGTGTTACAACAGCGTGGGTTCGTACTTTCCTGGCCCGCCTGCAGTCCAGACCTGTCTCCCATGGAAAATGTGTGGCGCATTATGAAGCGTAAAATAGGACAGCAGAGACCCCGGACTGTTGAAGGACTGAAGCTCTACATAAAACAAGAATGGGAAAGAATTCCACTTTCAAAGCTTCAACAATTAGTTTCCTCAGTTCCCAAACGTTTATTGAGTGTTGTTAAAAGAAAAGGTGATGTAACACAGTGGTGAACATGCCCTTTCCCAACTACTTTGGCATGTGTTGCAGCCAGGATATTGTAAATTAATTATTATTTCCAAAATAAAAATAAAGTTTATGAGTTTGAACATCAAATATGTTGTCTTTGTAGCATATTCAACTGAATATGGCTTGAAAAGGATTTGCAAATCATTGTATTCTGTTTATATTTACATCTAACACAATTTCCCAACTCATATGGAAACGGGGTTTGTAGTCTGCAGCTGCGTTTCCATTGCCCCTAGAAATTCACAAAACTCTAATATCGCAATAAAAAACTGGTAATGGAAACACCCTTATTTCGAAACCTCTCTGTGATCTCTTGAGGAGGTTTTTGAGACAATTCGAAAAGACCCACATTCCGGAACAATGTCAAAGGGGCCCTAAGGATGGAACCTCTGAGCGATCACTCGCTTCCTTCGTCTTCTACTGATAACGCGGCAACTGCAATATTTTCTTCAAAGTGGAGTCACGTGGAATTAGATTTCACCAGAATTACAGCTCATGACACAACACACCCTTTAACGAAAACACTTACAAGTTGCAAAAGTACTTTGTCCTTGGAAATGTTGCTTTTATTTAGCGAAACACTGCAATGGAAACGCAGCTATTGATGGCTGTCATGAAGTCTGTTGAGATAACTAGACTTGTTGTTGTTGAAGGGAAAACTACTATGGACCAGCTCTATACTCTGGGCAGGGTTCTTGAGGGTGCATGGGAGTTTGCCCAACCAGTCTACATGTGCTTTGTGGACTTGGAGAAGGCATTAGACCGTGTCCCTCGGGAAGTCCTGTGGGGAGTGCTCAGAGAGTATGGGGTATCGGACTGTCTTATTGTGGCGGTCCACTCCCTGTATGATCAGTGTCAGAACTTGGTCCGCATTGCCGGCGTGTTCCAACTATGGTGGGATCACACTCTTCAGCCTTCCCGGTAAGGTTTATTCAGGTGTACTGGAGAGGAGGCTACGCCGGATAGTCGAACCTCGGATTCAGGAGGAACAGTATGGTTTTCGTCCTGGTCGTGGAACTGTGGACCAGCTCTATACTCTGGGCAGGGTTCTTGAGGGTGCATGGGAGTTTGCCCAACCAGTCTACATGTGCTTTGTGGACTTGGAGAAGGCATTGGACCGTGTCCCTCGGGAAGTCCTGTGGGGAGTGCTCAGAGAGTATGGGGTATCGGACTGTCTGATTGTGGCGGTCCACTCCCTGTATGATCAGTGTCAGAGCTTGGTCCGCATTGCCGGCAGTAAGTCGGACACGTTTTCCAGTGAGGGTTGGACTCCCCTTTGTCACCCATTCTGTTCATAACTTTTACGGACAGAATTTCTAAGCTGCGGGATCGTTCCTCCAATGCAACACGGACACCATCCATCCATCCATTTTCTACCGCTTGTTCCCTTTTGGGGTCACGGGGGGCGCTGGCGCCTATCTCAGCTACAATCGGACACTCCGAACGAAAACGTAAAGGTAGGATATGATTTAATAAATAATACACCGCACCAAACAGACAGAAACAAAGGTAAAGCGTGCCGAACGCACAGGAAGCTAAGGCAAACACTTAGCACAGAGTCTAGAACAGGAATACCTAAACGGGACTGTTGCTTACCGCAAACAAGGAAGCCAGGACGAGTGATCAAAAAGGCAGGCTTAAATATTGTCTCTTGATTAGACACAGGTGAGTCCCAAAAAACAGGGGCAGGTGAAAATCACAAGTAACCATAGTGACAAAACAAACAAGGAAGTGCAACCAGGAACTAAAGAAGTCCAAAACTAACAGAACATAACCCGGACCACGGATCATGACAGTCAAGGCGTTGAGGCGATCCGGTTTGGTGGATGCAGGATTAGGTCTCTGCTTTTTGCAGATGATGTGGTCCTGATGGCTTCATCTGGCCAGGATCTTCAGCTCTCACTGGATCGGTTTGCAGCCGAGTGTGAAGCGACTGGGATGAGAATCAGCACCTCCAAGTCCGAGTCCATGGTTCTCGCCCGGGAAAGAGAGGAGTGCCGTCTCAGGGTTGGGGAAGAGATCTTTCCCCAAGTGGAGGAGTTCAAGTACCTAGGAGTCTTGTTCACGACTGGGGGAGTAGTGGATGGTGAGATCGACAGGCGGATCGGTGCGGCGTCTTCAGTAATGCGGACGTTGTATTGATCCGTTAGGGTGAAGAAGGAGCTGAGCCGGAAGACAAAGCTCTCAACTTACCATTCGGTCTTTGGGTTATGACCGAAAGGACAAGATCACGAGTACAAGCGGCCAAAATGGGATTCCTCCCCCGAGTGCCATCCGAAAGGAACTCAAAGTAAAGCCACTGCTCCTCCACATGGAGAGGAGCCTGATGAGGTGGTTCGGGCATCTGGTCAGGACACGGGGAAGACCCAGGACACATTGGGAAGACTACGTCTCCCGGCTGTCCTGGGAACGCCTCGGGACCCCCCGGGAGAAGCTGAATGAAATGGCTGGGGAGAGGGAAGTCTGTGCTTCCCTACTTAGGCTGCTGCCCCCGCGACCCGACCTCGGATAAGCGGAAAAAGATGGATGGATGGATGGATGGATGGACGGGAAAAGCAAATGTTGTGATTTGTCTGTGAAATTAATACGCGGCTGTATGCTTAAAATGAGAAAAATATGTAAATATTGCATGTTATTATGAATGAATATGAAGGTCGATCCTGGGCTCGGGATCTTTCTGTGTGCATGTTCTCCCCGTGACCATGTGGGTACTCCGGCTTCCTAAGACATGCACCTGGGGATAGGCTCCTCCCCCCTCAAAAGACATGCACCTGGGGATAGGCCCCTCCCACCTCCAAAGACATGCACCTGGGGATAGGCTCCTCCCACCTCCAAAGACATGCACCTGGGGATAGGCTCCTCCCACCTCCAAAGACATGCACCTGGGGATAGGCCCCTCCCACCTCCAAAGACATGCACCTGGGGATAGGCCCCTCCCACCTCCAAAGACATGCACCTGGGGATAGGCTCCTCCCACCTCCAAAGACATGCACCTGGGGATAGGCCCCTCCCACCTCCAAAGACATGCACCTGGGGATAGGCCCCTCCCACCTCCAAAGACATGCACCTGGGGATAGGTTGATTGGCAACACTAAATGGTCCCTAGTGTGTGAATGTTGTCTATCTGTGTTGGCCCTGTGATGAGGTGGAGACTTGTCCAGGGTGTACACCGCCTTCCGCCTGAATGCAGCTGGGATAGGCTCCGGCTCCCCGAAAGGGAAAAGCGGTATAAAATGGATGGATTGATTATGAATGTGCCTCTCACTACATTACATGTATATTTTCATTGCCTCCATTGTTTGCTCACGTTTATTTACAAAGCAGAATTCATAAAAGATTGTGAATGATGGGGAAGATCCTCCAAAAAGTGCAGTTCCCCTTTAAGTGTTGCTGTATATGAGCTGTGTTCACAACAATGCATCCAAAAAAAGCTAGTGTCCTGTTGCAATATTTAAAACTAAACTATATTTTGCGACAAAAGCACTACTCTTTGACCATAATTACAAAGCAGTGTGTGAGTTAGTTAGGGTTATGTCAGATCATTCTTATGGAATTCTTTCAGAAAAACAAACCTCCCACCAATTATCTACTTGTCCATGCATTTTAACTCGTTGGCTTCTTGTGAGAAGAGGATTACTGTATTCAGAAAATAGTTGCAGTTGTTTTTTTTTGCTTTGGCTTTTTGTGTGTGACACGATGTAAGAAAGTAGTAATTATATCATGACATGGAATTGTGTTATAGTTATCCTATGTTTAAAGTCTATTTCTGTCTTAGCGCTCCTTTCTTTGTTCATGTTCCAATTGCTCGGTGGGCTGATCATACACACCAGTTTCTGTTTATTGATTAGTGTCCCCACCTGCTGCTGCCACTAATCACACCCCGAGACTCTTACTTTGTTAGCGCAGGCAGCATGAAGCAGGGCTTTTATTGTGAAGATAGGAAATGTGCAGTCGGCCTTTAGAGTTTTGACGGAAGGGACGGCGCGAAAGTCTGTTGAAATAAAAAGTGTTTCTCGCCTTCCTCTCTGTCATTTTTTCATAATAATGAACTGGCAGCAGCCAGCGTCATCTCACAAGACCCTCGGGTGCCGTGAATGTCAATCAAGCAAGCTACGGAATTTGCCGCCAATGTTTTTCTTGTAAAGTGTATGGAAGCTGGATGAATTAGATGCCAAAAACCAACCACTTTCATGTGGTATTGTACAGAAAGGATAACTTTTTTTCTCCTCCATTTGAAAATGTGGGCGTTATTATCATTACTGTCTGATTCCAATCAATGCAAGTCATCAGAATCAGGTAATACACCAACTTATATTCTTGTCTTTGTGAAAGAAAGACATCTATATGTGTTACACATGCTTGTATTATCATTAAACACATTTAACTTGTTTACAAAAATGTCTCTTTCGTAAATAAATAAATATAAATTATAAATAGGAATGAGGTAGATCCCCTCGAGTTGGTCAATTGAAAAGTAGCTCGCCTGCAGAAAAAGTGTGGGCACCCCTGATTTAAGGTATATAATGAGAAAATATACACACTAAATGCAACTTTTTAGCGACGTTCATTTTTCACAGCGAAACTTACCTCGTCTTTGTCGACATCCTCGTCGACTTCAAAGACGTGGACGGCCAGTTTCTCAGGCCGGGACACTTTGCTGTAGAAGAGATCATGGATGTATATAATTAGGCCCGCATCGAACACAACAAATCAAACATAGAAGCAAATGTTATTTATTTTGTTTTTAAATAGAATCACTTCAAGGCGGTCATTTAAAAATATTTGGATGGTACGCAGCTGCCTCACATCAGTCACAAGCAAGCAGGCTGTTTGAGTAAATCCATTTTCCAACAAAGACTAATCATGGAAACATGCGAGGGTGTCCGCTGAGGACCTTCAAGAACGACTCGGAAAATTCAACGTGAAGCTTTTAGCAGGCAACGCGCGTCACAAGGTATTGTTCTAACTTCCCGACCGTCTGCAGAGCGTCAGCGCCAAGGTCATCAACGTTGCGTTGACCGAAAATGAACGTAAAAAAGACAGTCTTAAGGGAAGAGGCGGGGCTTGATGACACAATTGAGGGTGGCGTCAGAAAGTACGCGCAGTTCCATAAATAGGAAAACAGTTTGGGTATTATTGTGTCTTTATTACACAAGTGTGACATTGTGTGGGCCAGACAGACACACAACAAGACGTGAAGACAGCAGCTTGAGTGTTTAAAGACTTACTTTGGAAGCTGCCTGAAGTCTCCCGAATAAGCCTCGTACTTGTAGTTGACCACATGCCAGTCACTCTTGTAGGTTTTGATGCACTGAGGAGGCAGAAGGAAAGCTGATTACCAAGACTGATGACACACTGAAGTACATAATGACATGTTGGGAAATAAGACAGCACGCTAGAACTGTAATCACTGTCATTAATTACACTGGGGCAACAAAGTATTTAGTCAGCCAGCGACTGTGAGAGTCCAGTCCATAGTGGATCTAACATAATAGTGAGAGTCCAGTCCATAGTGGATCTAACATAATAGTGAGAGTCCAGTCCATAGTGGATCTAACATAATAGTGAGAGTCCAGTCCATAGTGGATCTAACATAATAGTGAGAGTCCAGTCCATAGTGGATCTAACATAATAGTGAGAGTCCAGTCCATAGTGGATCTAACATAATAGTGTGAGAGTCCAGTCCATAGTGGATCTAACATAATAGTGAGAGTCCAGTCCATAGTGGATCTAACATAATAGTGAGAGTCCAGTTCATAGTGGATCTAACATAATAGTGTGAGAGTCCAGTCCATAGTGGATCTAACATAATAGTGAGAGTCCAGTCCATAGTGGATCTAACATGATAGTGAGAGTCCAGTCCATAGTGGATCTAATATAATAGTGAGAGTCCAGTTCATAGTGGATCTAACATAATAGTGAGAGTCCAGTTCATAGTGGATCTAACATAATAGTGAGAGTCCAGTCCATAGTGGATCTAACATAATAGTGAGAGTCCAGTCCATAGTGGATCTAACATAATAGTGAGAGTCCAGTCCATAGTGGATCTAACATAATAGTGAGAGTCCAGTCCATAGTGGATCTAACATAATAGTGAGAGTCCAGTCCATAGTGGATCTAACATAATAGTGTGAGAGTCCAGTCCATAGTGGATCTAACATAATAGTGAGAGTCCAGTCCATAGTGGATCTAACATAATAGTGAGAGTCCAGTTCATAGTGGATCTAACATAATAGTGTGAGACCAGTCCATAGTGGATCTAACATGATAGTGAGAGTCCAGTCCATAGTGGATCTAATATAATAGTGAGAGTCCAGTTCATAGTGGATCTAACATAATAGTGAGAGTCCAGTTCATAGTGGATCTAACATAATAGTGTGAGACCAGTCCATAGTGGATCTAACATAATAGTAAGAGTCCAGTCCATAGTGGATCTAACATAATAGTGTGACAGTCCAGTCCATAGTGAATCTAACATAATAGTAAGAGTCCAGTCCATAGTGGATCTAACATAATAGTGAGAGTCCAGTCCATAGTGGATCCAAGATAATAGTGAGAGTCCAGTCCATAGTGGATCTAACATAATAGTTTGAGAGTCCAGTCCATAGTGGATCTAACATAATAGTGAGAGTCCAGTCCATAGTGGATCTAACATAATAGTGAGAGTCTAGTCCATAGTGGATCTAACATAATAGTGAGAGTCCAGTCCATAGTGGATCTAACATAATAGTGAGAGTCCAGTCCATAGTGGATCTAACATAATAGTGAGAGTCCAGTCCATAGTGGATCTAACATAATAGTGTGAGAGTCCAGTCCATAGTGGATCTAACATAATAGTGTGAGAGTCCAGTCCATAGTGGATCTAACATAATAGTGTGAGAGTCCAGTCCATAGTGGATCTAACATAATAGTGTGAGTCCAGTCCATAGTGGATCTAACATAATAGTGAGAGTCCAGTCCATAGTGGATCTAACATAATAGTGAGAGTCCAGTCCATAGTGGATCTAACATAACAGTGTGAGAGTCCAGTCCATAGTGGATCTAACATAATAGTGTGAGAGTCCAGTCCATAGTGGATCTAACATAATAGTGAGAGTCCAGTCCATAGTGGATCTAACATAATTGTGTGAGAGTCCAGTCCATAGTGGATCTAACATAATAGTGAGAGTCCAGTCCATAGTGGATCTAATATAATAGTGTGAGAGTCCAGTCCATAGTGGATCTAACATAATAGTGAGAGTCCAGTCCATAGTGGATCTAACATAATAGTGTGAGAGTCCAGTCCATAGTGGATCTAACATAATAGTGTGAGAGTCCAGTCCATAGTGGATCTAACATAATAGTGTGAGTCCAGTCCATAGTGGATCTAACATAATAGTGTGAGTCCAGTCCATAGTGGATCTAAGATAATAGTGAGAGTCCAGTCCATAGTGGATCTAACATAATAGTGAGAGTCCAGTCTATAGTGGATCTAATAGTGTGAGAGTCCAGTCCATAGTGGATCTAACATAATAGTGTGACAGTCCAGTCCATAGTGGATCTAACATAATAGTAAGAGTCCAGTCCATAGTGGATCTAACATAATAGGGAGAGTCCAGTCCATAGTGGATCCAAGATAATAGTGAGAGTCCAGTCCATAGTGGATCTAACATAATAGTGAGAGTCCAGTCCATAGTGGATCTAAAATAATAGTGTGAGAGTCCAGTCTATAGTGGATCTAATAGTGTGAGAGTCCAGTCCATAGTGGATCTAACATAATAGTGAGAGTCCAGTCCATAGTGGATCTAACATAATAGTGTGAGAGTCCAGTCCATAGTGGATCTAACATAATAGTGTGAGTCCAGTCCATAGTGGATCTAACATAATAGTGTGAGAGTCCAGTCCATAGTGGATCTAACATAATAGTGTGAGTCCAGTCCATAGTGGATCTAACATAATAGTGTGAGAGTCCAGTCCATAGTGGATCTAACATAATAGTGTGAGTCCAGTCCATAGTGGATCTAACATAATAGTGTGAGTCCAGTCCATAGTGGATCTAACATAATAGTGTGAGAGTCCAGTCCATAGTGGATCTAAGATAATAGTGAGAGTCCAGTCCATAGTGGATCTAACATAATAGTTTGAGAGTCCAGTCCATAGTGGATCTAACATAATAGTGAGAGTCCAGTCTATAGTGGATCTAACATAATAGTGAGAGTCCAGTCCATAGTGGATCTAACATAATAGTGTGAGAGTCCAGTCCATAGTGGATCTAACATAATAGTTTGAGTCCAGTCCATAGTGGATCTAACATAATAGTGTGAGAGTCCAGTCCATAGTGGATCTAACATAATAGTGTGAGTCCAGTCTATAGTGGATCTAACATAATAGTGAGAGTCCAGTCCATAGTGGATCTAACATAATAGTGTGAGAGTCCAGTCCATAGTGGATCTAACATAATAGTGTGAGAGTCCAGTCCATAGTGGATCTAACATAATAGTGTGAGAGTCCAGTCCATAGTGGATCTAACATAATAGTGAGAGTCCAGTCCATAGTGGATCTAACATAATAGTGACAGTCCAGTCCAAAGTGGATCTAACATAATAGTGAGAGTCCAGTCCATAGTGGATTTAACATAATAGTGTGAGAAGCCAGTCCATAGTGGATCTAACATAATAGTGAGAGTCCAGTCCATAGTGGAGGCCAGTCCATAGTGGATCTAACATAATAGTGTGAGAGTCCAGTCCATAGTGGAGAGGCCAGTCCATAGTGGATCTAACATAATAGTGTGAGAGTCCAGTCCATAGTGGATCTAACATAATAGTGAGAGTCCAGTCCATAGTGGAGAGGCCAGCCCATAGTGGATCTAACATAATAGTGTGAGAGTCCAGTCCATAGCGGATCTAACATAATAGTGTGAGAAGCCAGTCCATAGTGGATCTAACATAATAGTGAGAGAGTCCAGTCCATAGTGGATCTAACATAATAGTGAGAGTCCAGTCCATAGTGGATCCAAACATAATAGTGAGAGTCCAGTCCACAGTGGATCTAACATAATAGTGAGAGTCCAGTCCATAGTGGATCTAACATAATAGTGAGAGAGTCCAGTCCATAGTGGATCTAACATAATAGTGAGAGAGTCCAGTCCATAGTGGATCTAACATAATAGTGAGAGAGTCCAGTCCATAGTGGATCTAACATAATAGTGAGAGTCCAGTCCATAGTGGATCTAACATAATAGTGAGAGAGTCCAGTCCATAGTGGATCTAACATAATAGTGAGAGAGTCCAGTCCATAGTGGATCTAACATAATAGTGAGAGTCCAGTCCATAGTGGATCTAACATAATAGTGAGAGAGTCCAGTCCATAGTGGATCTAACATAATAGTGAGAGTCCAGTCCATAGTGGATCTAACATAATAGTGAGAGTCCAGTCCATAGTGGATCTAACATAATAGTGAGAGTCCAGTCCTTAGCGGATATGTACATGTATCTTTACGACATGTCCAAGAAAGAGTAAAAAGAAGCAAATCGTATTCATCCCTACACATTAAAGTCCTACTGAAAGCCACTACTAGCGACCACACAGTCTGATAGTTTATATATCAATGATGAAATATTAACATTGCAACACATGACAATACGGCCGCTTTAGTTTACTAAATTGCAATTTTAAATTTCCCGGGAGTTTCTTCTTGAAAACATCGTGTAATGATGACGTAAACGCGTGACGTCACGAGTTTTTAGGAAGTATGAGCGCTGCACACACACACAGCTAAAAGTCGTCTGCTTTAACCGCATAATTACACAGTATTTTGGACATCTGTGTTGCTGAATCTTTTCCAATTTGTTCAATTAATAATGGAGAAGTCAAAGTAGAAAGATGGAGTTGGGAAGCTTAAGCCTTTAGCCACACAAACACACGGTGATTCCTTGTTTAAAGTTCCCGGAGGTGAAACTTTACTATGGATCACAGCGGTCGAGCGAACATGGATCCCAACCGAATGTCAACCGGCAGTTTTCAGTGGGAAAATTGTGGTAAAAAGTCGCTTCTTACCGGAGATCAGCTAAGCTTGTGCCGTCCATAAAGCTGGCGTCGACGTCCATTAGACACTGGCGTCAACACACCCGTGGACACACACCTCCGACTATCAGGTACTATTAAACTCACTAAAACACTAGCAACACAATAGAAAGATAAGGGATTTCCCAGAATTATCCTAGTAAATGAGTCTAAAAACATTTGAATCCGTCCCAATGCAATAGCGTGTTTTTGTTTTTTTAACTTTTTTTCTTTTTTCTAGTCCTTCACTCTAACTTTCCTCATCCACGAATCTTTCATCCTCGCTCAAATTAATGGGGAAATTGTCGTTTTCTCGGTCCGAATAGCACTTTTTGTTGGAGGCTCCCATTAAAAACAATGTGAATATGCGAGGAGCCATCAACATGTGACGTCATCGTCTGAGACTTCCGGTACAGGCAGGGCTTTTCTGTTAGCACCGAAAGTTGCAAACTTGATTGTCGATGTTCTCTACTAAATCCTTTCAGCAAAAATATGTCAATATCAGGAAATGATGAAGTATGACACATAGAATGGAGCTGCTATCCCCGTTTAAATAAGAACATCTCATTTCAGTAGGCCTTCAAGTACTTCACAGCAATGACTAGCACATGCGGGTGGTCTGCTACATTGTAAATACTGTAAACACCAGCCAGGACAAAAGGTATGCATGAATCAGAAATGAGGAAAAGGAATCAGTGTTGTCATTGTTCCACCTTAGTTTGACATCCCCCAGCAGAGCCAAAAGGGAGTTCTCTCTCTCCCTTTCTCGGAAAAAGGCATGCGTTCAAGGACTAAGTAAAAGATAGGAGCGGCTCGCTGATGTTTGCTCAACAGATATTTTACAAGACGGCTGCAGATGAAGTGCAACTTAATCCAGAGAGCAGCTCTGAGTGGATCTGTCCAGCTGTCCTCAGCACTCTTTAACACTGACCTTTGTTAACTGATCAAACACGCTATAATAACTCTTCTACAGAAACCTCCATTTACAGATCCTTCTTTGTATAAACTTTTTGATTTACTTCAATGTGTTTAGTGTTTTTTAAGTGGGTTCCTTTTAGCCTTTTTACACTATTTTTCTAGCTCAATATACAGCGGGGCAAAAAAGTATTTAGTCAGCCAGCGATTGTGCAAGTTCTCCCGCTTCAAATGATGACAGAGGTCTGTCATTTTCATCATAGGTACACTTCAACTGTGAGACACAGAATGTGAACAAAAAAAATCGTACGAATTTTAAAGAATTTATTTATAAATGATGGTGGAAAATAAGTATTTGGTCAACCATGAATTGATTAACATGGACCCCGACTTAAACAAGTTGAAAAACTTATTGGGGTGTTACCATTTAGTGGTCAATTGTACGGAATATGTACTGTACTGTGCAATCTACTAATAAAAGTTTCAATCAATCAATCAATCAAACCATTCAAAGCTCTCACTGATGGAAGGAGGTTTTGGCTCCAAATCTCACGATACATGGCCCCATTCATTCTTTCCTTAACACGGATCAATCGTCCTGTCCCCTTAGCAGAAAAACAGCCCCAAAGCATGATGTTTCCACCCCCATGCTTCACAGTAGGCATGGTGTTCTTGGGATGCAACTCAGTATTCTTCTTCCTCCAAACACCACCAGTTGAGTTTATACCAAAAAGTTCTATTTTGGTTTCATCTGACCACATGACATTCTCCCAATCCTCTGCTGTATCATCCATGTATCCATTTTGGTATAAACTCAACTCCTCGTGTTTGGAGGAAGAAGAATACTGAGTTGTGTATATTTTAGCGTCCCGGAAGAGTTAGTGCTGCAATGGAATTCTGGGTATTTGTTCTGTTGTGTTTAAGCCTCAGACTGGAAGTCTCTCAAGAGAGTGGTGAGGACGGCGGAAAAGATCATCAGGACTCCTCTTCCTCCTATCCAGGAGATCGCAAAAAGCCGCTGCCTGACCAGTGCTCAGAAGATCTGCAAAGACTCCTCCCACCCCCACCAAGGACTGTTTTCACTGCTGGACTCTAGAAAGAGATTCCGAAGCAGAACCTCCAGGTTCTGTAACAGCTTCTTCCCTCAGGCCGTAAGACTCTTGAATGCATCATAATTAAATTATCCCCTCAACTCCCCCCAAAATGGATTAACTCGCTGGAATAAAAAGACAATATAACATACATCCATAAACGTGGATGCATGTGAAATAGTGCAATATATTTATCTGTACAGTAATCTATGTATTCATTTATATATATATTTAAGTATATATGCACCTTATTGCTTTTTTTTTTTATCCTACACTACCATGAGCTTATGGAACGAAATGTCGTTCTTATCTGTGCTGTAAAGTTCAAATTTGAATGACAATAAAAAGGAAGTCTAAGTCTGTGTTGTGTTACGGTGCGGATGTTCTCCCGAAATGTGTTTGTCATTCTTGTTTGGTGCGGGTTCACAGTGCGGCGCATATTTGTAACGGTGTTAAAGTTGTTTATACGGCCACCCTCAGTGTGACCTGTATGGCTGTTGACCAAGTATGCCTGGCATTCACTTGTGTGTGTGAAAAGCCGTAGATATTATTTGACTGGGCCGGCACGCAAAGGCAGTGCCTTTAAGACATGCCCCAATATTGTTGTCCGGGTGGAAATCGGGAGAAATTCGGGAGAACGGTTGCCCCGGGAGATTTTCGGGAGGGGTACTGAAATTCGGGTGTGTCCTGGGAAAATCAGGAGGTTTAGGGTTAGACGCAACTTATCTGGTCTTTACGCCCGTGTAACTCCGTAAAGCGGCGTTTTAAAAAGTTATACATTTTCCTTTTTGAAACCGATACCGATAATTTCCGATATTACATTTTAAAGCATTTATCGGCCGATATTATAGGACACCTCTATTATTTACATTGTAGATTGTCACATCAAAACTATGAACACATGTGGAGTTATGTACTTAAAGGGGAACATTATCAGCAGACCTATGTAAGCGTCAATATATACCTTGATGGTGCAGAAAAAAGACCATCAATTTTTTTAACCGATTTCCGAACTCTAAATGGGTGAATTTTGGCGAATTAAACGCCTTTCTGTTTATCGGTCTTTTTGCGATGACGTCAGAACGTGACGTCACCGAGGTAACACACCCGCCATTTTCATTTTCACATTACAAACACCGGGTCTCAGCTCTGTTATTTTCTTATTTCGACTATTTTTTGGAACCTTGGAGACATCATGCCTGGTGGGTGTGTTGTCGGAGGGTGTAACAACACTAACAGGGAGGGATTCAAGTTGCACCACTGGCCCAAAGATGCCAAAGTGTCTGCCGCCAGACCCCCATTGAATGTACCAGAGTGTCTCCACATTTTACCGGCGATGCTAAGACAGACATGGCACAGAGATGTATGGATAACCTGCAGATGCATTTGCAACGATAGTCAACGAAATCAAAAAGGTGAGTTTTGTTGATGTTGACTTATGTGCTAATCAGACATATTTGGTTGCGGCGTGACTGCCAGCTAATCGATGCTGACATGCTACGCTAATCGACGCTAACATGCTATTTACCGGCGGTGCTAAAGCAGACATGGCACAGAGATGTATGGATAACCTGCAGATGCATTTGCAACGATAAAGTTAACTAAGTCACAAAGGTGAGTTTTGTTGATGTTGACTGCCAGCTAATCGATGCTAACATGCTATTTTCCGGCGGTGCTAAAGGAGGCATGGCACAGAGATGTATGGATAACATGGATAACACTTACCAATTGTAGGATTTAAGTTGCTCCAGTGTCACGAGATGCGAAAGTCCTGATCGTTTGGTCCGCACATTTTACCGACGATGCTAACGGAGCTATCCGGCTATGCTATGGGTATGAATAGCGTCAATAGCTATTTGCTCAATAGCTTCAGTTTCTTCTTCAATACTTTCATACTCCAACCATCCGTTTCAATACATGCGTAATCTGTTGAATCGCTTAAGCCGCTGAAATCCGAGTCTGAATCCGAGCTAATGTCGCTATATCTTGCTGTGGTATTCGCCGTTGTTTATTTACATTGGCAGCACTGTGTGACGTCACAGGGAAATAGATAGTCGCATCGCAAATAGCGAAAATCAAGCACTGTAAAACTTTTTTTTAGGGATATTCGGGTACCGGTAAAATTTTGAAAAAAATTTCAAAAAATACAACAAGCCATTGGGAACTGATTTTTATTGTTTTTAACCCTTTTGAAATTGTGATAATGTTCCTTTTTAACAAAAAAAAAAAAACGGTGAAATAACCGAAGACATGTTTTATATTCTAGTTTCTTCAAAATAGCCACCACCGGGACTGTGCCGAAAATGTAATTTCAGTTCTGATGTGTCTTGTACATGTTGGAACGGACAAATAAAATGATTCTGATTCTGATTTACTCTGATTACTGCTTTGCACACTCTTGGCATTCTCTCTATGAGCTTCAAGAGGTAGTCACCTGAAATGGTTCTCACTTCACAGGTGTGCCTTATCAAGGTTAATTAGTGGGTGTTGTTGCTTTCTTTATCAATGGGGTTTGGACCACCAGTTGTGTTGTGGATGAGAAGGGGATTTGATTGATTGATTGATTGATTGATTGATTGAAACTCTTATTAGCAGATTGCACAGTACAGTACATATTCCGTACAAACTGTTGGCCGGCACTTTATGTTCTGGCTGAAACGGCAGATGTTTCAAATCTCATTCACACAAACAAGTAACCTTGCACTTTGATGTTAATAAATTACCACATTTGGAATGTTTGTGTCTTTTTTCAAATCTGTAATAAGTTTAATCTTAGGGGTTTCAAATTCGAGACTCACTGGCATGGCTATAAAACAGTTCGAGATGTACTAGATACTAATTTCTAATTCTCATCCCTTCCTTGGCGCACACAAGCCAGATGAGAAACAACATAAATAGCTGAGTTAGCAGCGTAATGATCATTAATGACTGCGTGCATCAGACAGAGGCTACCTTTCATGTGAGAATTAAAGCTGCTTTCCTGACGTTCTGTGATGTCTTACATGCATTACTGCTAATTCTAGTAACAAATGAGGTAATGACTCACATTACTGTCACGGCTTGGCTCGTCATTACGTTCAACAACCTCCTTCCCGTCTTGTGGAGAAGACTTTCCACAAGACTTCTGTCTGTTTTTATTACCCTGCTTTTGAATTAGTCAACCTGTTTTTGTTTCATGTACTATCCTTTTAATGACTGGTAACATTTTGTGGGTCTGAAGGTTGCGCTTTATAACCACACTAAGCCGGATAACCCTTTAAAGGGGAACATTATCACAATTTCAAAAGGGTTAAAAATAATACAAATCAGTTCCCAGTGGCTTGTTTTATTTTTCGAAGTTTTTTTGTTAAATTTTACACCTACCGGAATATCCCTAAAAAAAGCTTTAAAGTTCTTGATTTTCGCTATTATCGATGTGACTATCTATTTCCCTGTGACGTCACACAGTGCTGCCAATACAAACAACATGGCGGTTAGCACAGCAAGATATAGCCACATTAGCTTGGATTCAGACTCGGATTTCAGCGGCTTAAGCGATTCAACAGATTACGCATGTATTGAAACAGATGGTCGGAGTATGGAGGCAGCTTGAAGAAGAAACTGAAGCTATTGAGCCAATAGCTATTGACGCTATTCGGCCATAGCGTGGGTGTACCTAATGAAGTGGCCCATAGCATGGCTGCCTTATTAGCATCGCCGGTAAAATGTGCGGACCAAACGATCAGGACTTTCGCATCTTGTGACACTGGAGCAAGTTAAATCCGTCGATTGGTAAGTGTTTGTTTCGCATTAAATGTGGGTATCTAGTTTCAAATGTACATACAGCTAGCGTAAATAGCATGTTAGCATCGATTGGCGTAGCATGTTAGCATCGATTAGCTGGCAGTCATGCCGCGACCAAATATGTCTGATTAGCACATAAGTCAACAACATCAACAAAACTCACCTTAGTGATTTGGTTGACTTAATGGTTGCAAATGCATCTGCAGGTTATCCATACATCTCTGTGCCATGTCTGTCTTAGCATCGCCGGTCAAATGTGGAGACACTCTGGTACATTCAATGGGGGTCTGGCGGCTGATTTCTTGCCAATGGTGCAACTTGAATCCCTCCCTGTTAGTGTTGTTACACCCTCCGACAACACACCCACCAGGCATGATGTCTCCAAGGTTCCAAAAAATAGTCAAAAAAAACGTAAAATAACAGAGCTGAGACCCGGTGTTTGTAATGTGAAAATGACGTCATCGCAAAAAGAGCGATAAACAGAAAGGCGTTTAATTTGCCAAAATTCACCCATTTAGAGTTCGGAAATCGGTTAAAAAAATACACTGTCTTTTTTCTGCACCATCAAGGTATATATTGACGCTTACTTAGGTCTGGTGATAGTGTTTCCCTTTAAACCAGAGGTAGGGAACCTATGGCCCTCGAGCCAGATGTGGCTCTTTTGATGCCCACATCTGGCTCTCAGATAAATCTCAGCTGACGTTGCTTAACACGATAAGTAATGAATAATTCCGCTGGCAATCACAGTGTTAAAAATAACGTTCAAAATATAAAACATTCTCATGCATTTGAATCCATCCATCCGTTTCTACCGCACCTGTTCAAGAAGTCGCATTAATGGTCAAAAGTATTTTATTTATTATTGGTTAGCTACAGAATGACAATGTTATTAAAAAGAATAAGAGATGCACGCATTTAGTCGTTACCAGGGGAAAAGAATGAAAGTTTTGACATGTTGAACATGTTTTGCTTATTTAGGCTATTTTCCCTAAAATACACATTTCTGCTATAAATTGTGTTTTATCCAATTTATTCCATGAATGAAACAAACTACTATTACTCAAATAACCCTAATCTGCAGCTCTAACTCCGACTTGTTGCCTGCGTCCGTGCTAAAGTCCATCCACTGGTGTCTTGAGTATGGAAATACTTTATTTGTTTCGTTTTTTTACGGATTAAATTGAAATAGGAAATTCCAAGTCCTTTCCACAATGGCATTGAAGTCAGCACCATTCCGGTCTTTGGATGGTAAAAAAACCCACACTGTCACCTACACATGTAAATTATCATCTTGCCTCTGGAAAATACATCCAGGGTTGTGTCCGGACTCATTTTGTGGGTTTGATTTGACAACAAGGGAAGCATTTTCTGACTATTATCTAACCAAGTAGGAATTAGTTGAGTTTAGTCTTTATTTAAAGGGACAATGCACAGAAACATTAAGCTCAAAGACAGATATGTTCTGTACCAGATTATAGCTAAATAGCTCATTTCCATCCGCAGTCCCTGGTTACGTAAATTAAAGGGATACAAAAAACATGCAATACAATTATGACAATAAAATCATACCATCGTGTGTAATCAAATTAAGAAAAGTCATAAAATGCCCTTTAATGGACACATACTTTATATAGAATACAAGCATGATTTTAACACACACACCTCACAATTTACAACAAAAATGCTGTCATGGATAAATATAATACTCATTAAGTTGATGTGTCAAACATAGTGGCCACCTTATTGACCGTGTGAGCAGCTCTGATTGCTCCAAAGCCACTTTTTGACTTCAATTGTGAATGAAGAGTATTCTGTTAGACTTTTCAAGTTTGTTGTGAGGTGGTTTCATTCCTTTATGGCATGGGTGTCACCGCTAATACTCATACTTGCTAACCCCCCCCGATTTTCCAAGAAGACTCCCAAATTTCAGTGCCCTTCACGAAAATCACAGGGGGCAACAATTCTCCCAAATTTCTCCCGATTCCCACCTGGACAACAATATCGGGCGCGTGACTTAAAGCCACTGCCTCAAGCGTCCTCTAAAACCTTTCGTCACGTCCGCTTTTCCTACGTAGAAACAGCGTGCCGGCCTAGTCACATGATATATGTGGCTTTTACACACACGCTAATGCAACGCAAGCTTGGTCAACAGCCATACAGGTCACACTGAGGGTGGCCGTATAAACAACTTTAAGACTGTTACAAATATGCGCCAGACTGTGAACCAACACTAAACGAGAATGACAAGCAAATTTCGAAAGAACATCCGCGCTGTAACACAACAGAACAAATACACAGAACCCCTTGCAGCACTACCTCTTCCTGGACGCTACGATATAAACATTTATTATTAGTCTGTGGGAAAAGTTTATTTTGATATTTACCTGAGAAGGCTGCACATAGAAAAGAGGCATTCAATTCCTATTTAAATTTGATTTGATATGCCATTGCTATTTTTTAATTATTAGTATTATTTGAAACTGGATTTTGCATGTCACTATAAAGTTATATAAGTCTCGCTTGTTCAATATTCAACACAAAACTTGTTTGGGTCCCTATTAAAAGGTTTATTTGTTCAACTTTGGCCCGCGGCTTTGTTCAGTTTTACATTTTGGCCCACTCTGTATTTGAGTTTGACACCCCTGCTTTATGGCTTTATATGAAAAGGCTAATATGTTTTACTTCTGGGTACGCTACACTGCCCCCTGCTGGAGGCTCATGTGTTTCTAGTTGTCACCGCAGATGTAAACTGGACAAAGTGCTTAAGTGGCGCAGGTGCAGTGTTATTTAGGATTCGATGGGCCATTTGTATTGATGCTAATCTTTGAATGTTAGCTAAGTTTAACAATCTATACCAGGGGTCACCAACACGGTGCCTGCGGGCACCAGGTCGCCCGTAAGGACCAGATGAGTCGCCCACTGGCCTGTTCTAAAAATAGCTCAAATAGCAGCACTTACCAGTGAGCTGCCTCTATTTTTTAAATTGTATTTATTTACTAGCAAGCTGATCTCGCTTTGCTGGACATTTTTAATTCTAAGAGAGACAAAACTCAAATAAAATTTGAAAATCCAAGAAAATATTTTAAAGACTTGGTCTTCACTTGTTTAAATAAATTCATTTATTTTTTTACTTTTCTTCTTATAACTTTCAGAAAGACAATTTTAGAGAAAAAATACAACCTTAAAAATGATTTTAGGATTTTTAAACACATATACCTTTTTACCTTTTAAATTCCTTCCTCTTCTTTCCTGACAATTTAAATCAATGTTCAAGTAAATGTATTTTTTTTTATTGTAAAGAATAATAAATACATTTTAATTTAATTCTTCATTTTAGCTTCTGTTTTTTCGACGAAGAATATTTGTGAAAAATGTCTTCAAATTTATGATTAAAATTCAAAAAAATTATTCAGGCAAATCTAGAAAAATCTGTAGAATCAAATTTAAATCTTATTTCAAAGTCTTTTGAATTTCTTTTAAAAAAAAAATTCTGGAAAACCTAGAAGAAATAATGATTTGTCTTTGTTAGAAATATAGCTTGGTCCAATTTGTTATATATTTCAACAAAGTGCAGATTGGATTTTAACCTATTTAAAACATTTCAACAAAATTCTAAAATTAATCTTAATCAGGAAAAATTACTAAATTATTTTTTTTTTTTTTTTCAAAAATATTCTAATTAGCTAGTTTTTCTCTTCTTTTTTTCAGTTGAATTTTGAATTTTAAAGAGTCGAAATTGAAGATAAACTATGTTTCAAAATTAAATTTAATTGTTTTCCCTGTTTTCAACTCTTTTAAACCGTTCAATTAAGTGTTTTTTTCCCTCATTTATTCTCTACAAAAAACCTTCCGTAAAAGGAAAAAAATGTACGACGGAATGACAGACATGAATACCCATTTTTTTATATATATAGATTTATTTATTAAAGGTAAATTAAGCAATTTGGCTATTTCTGGCAATTTATTTAAGTGTGTATCAAACTGGTAGCCCTTGGCATTAATTAGTACCCAAGAAGTAGCTCTTGCTTTCAAAAAGGTTGCTGACCCCTGATCTATACTTTTGGAGAACTAAACAGTGATGGTGGTGTTGTGGTTTTCTGTCAAGGATTTTGAGTGATTGTTTGTGCAAAGTGCAAAGAATTATAGTCCGAGGACTCAGAAAGGCTGGCGACAGCTGGTTTAAATGACATAAAATGGTGAATAAAAGCTCGTATACCTCTTGGACAAACAGACTGTGAGCCTCCTTCTCTGCATTGTCGGGCAGCGTGGGGTAGAGACTGCGTCCTTGTCGCCTCAAAGTAGAAATCTGCAACAGATACAGTCGGGTTTTGGTCAACAAAATAACAAAACAAAATAAAGGTCAGACTCAGACTCAGTCCCGAGGAAAAGACCACATTGTCTCCAAAAAACGTGCTACTTACCTAACTGGACAACTATATAAAGAAACTTCTACCATCCATCCATCCATCCATCATCTTCCGCTTATCCGAGGTCGGGTCGCGGGGGCAGCAGCCTAAGCAGGGAAGCCCAGACTTCCCTCTCACCAGATGATCTCGCCAGATGAGGTGGTTCAGGCATCTGGTCAGGAGGCCACCCGAACGCCTCCCTAGGGAGGTGTTTAGGGCACGTCCAACCGGTAGGAGGCCACGGGGAAGACCCAGGACACGTTGGGAAGACTATGTCTCCCGGCTGGCCTGGGAACACCTCAGGATCCCCCGAGAAGAGCTAGACGAAGTGGCTGGTGAAAGGGAAGAGAAACTTCTACCAGTTTCCAAAAATTGAAGTCTCAAAAATTCATGAAGCCATCAGGACCACATCATCCGCAAATAGCAGAGACCTAATCCTGCGGCCACCAAACCGGAACCCCTCAACGCCTTGACTGGAAACATGTTCGACTTACTACCATTTGACACTGATCGTACAGGGACCGGACCGCCACAATCAGACAGTCCGATACCCCATACTCTCTGAGCACTCCCCACAGGACTTCCCGAGGGACACGGTCGAATGCCTTCTCCAAGTCCACAAAGCACATGTAGACTGGTTGGGCAAACTCCCATGCACCCTCAAGAACCCTGCCAAGAATATAGAGCTGGTCCACAGTTCCACGGCCAGGACGAAAACCACACTGTTCCTCCTGAATCCGAAGCTCGACTATCTGGCGTAGCCTCCTCTCCAGTACACCTGAATAAACCTTACCGGGAAGGCTGAGGAGTGTGATCCCACCATAGTTGGAACACACCCTGCGGTGCCCCCTTCTTAAAGAGAAGAACCACCACCCCGGTCTGCCAATCCAGAGGTACCGCCCCCGATGTCCACGCGATGTTGCAGAGTCTTGTCAACCAAGACAGCCCCACAGCATCCAGAGCCTTAAGGAACTCCGGGCGGATCTCATCCACCTCCAGGGCCTTGCCACTGAAGAGCTTTTTAACTACCTCGGAAACCTCAGCCCCAGAAATAGGAGAGTCCACCACAGATTCCCCAGGCACTGCTTCCTCATAGGAAAACGTGATGGTGGGATTGAGGAGGTCTTTGAAGTATTCCTTCCACCGATCCACAATATCCGCAGTTGAGGTCAGCAGAACACCATCCGCACCATACACGGTGTTGATAGTGCACTGTTTCCCCTTCCTGAGGCGGCGGACGGTGGTCCAGAATCGCTTCGAAGCCGTCCGGAAGTGGTTTTCCATGGCTTCCCCGAACTCCTCCCAGCCGCCTCGACAATAGAGGTGCGGAAGATGGTCCACTCGGACTAAATGTCCAGCACCTCCCTCCTGACATGTTCAAAGTGCTTCCGTTATTTATCGTCAACTAAATGTACTTTAATTTCAGCTGACTAAAATGTTGCGGATCTCATCCACCTCCAGGGCCTTGCCACCGAAGAGCTTTTTAACTACCTCGGAAACCTTAGCCCCAGAAATAGGAGAGTCCACCACGGATTCCCCAGGCACTGCTTCCTCATAGAAAGACGTGATGGTGGGATTGAGGAGGTCTTTGAAGTATTCTTTCCACCGATCCAAAACATCCGCAGTTGAGGTCAGCAGAACACCATCCGCACCATACACGGTGTTGATAGTGCACTGCTTCCCCTTCCTGAGGCGGCGGATGGTGGTCCAGAATCTCTTCAAAGCCGTCCGGAAGTCGTTTTCCATGGCTTCCCCGAACTCCTCCCATGTCCGAGTTTTTGCCTCCGCGACCGCTGAAACTGCACACCGCTTGGCCTGTCGGTACCTGTCCGCTGCCTCCGGAGTCCTATGAGCCAAAAGAACCCGATAGGACTCCTTCTTCAGCTTGACCGCATCCTTCACCACCGGTGTCCACCAAGGGGTTCTAGGATTACCACCCCGACAGGCACCAACTACCTTGCGGCCACAGCTCCAATCAGCCGCCTCGACAATAGAGGTTCGGAACATGGTCCACTCGGACTCAATGTCCAGCTCCTTCCTGACATCTTCAAAGTGCTTCCGTTAGTCATCGTCAACTAAATGTACTTTAATGTCAGCTGACTAAAATGTTGCGTGATTTCGTTGATTAAAGCTAGACTAAAACCAAATCAATTTAGATGACTAACATTAAACTACATCTTAAATACATTTTCGCCAAAAGACAACGACTAAGATAAATGGAAAAACTGCTGTAAAGATGCATGCATTGACCTAGTCCAAGGATGTGTGTGTGATATAGGACACATGTGCTATGGACGTCTTTCCTAGCGAGGGATTACTTTCCTCTGGTGTCTGCAAGTAATTAATTCCGCACAAGAGTTTTTACATCATTGTAAGACTAACCAAGTGATCTGACCCCTCGAAATCCGTGCACGAGGGTGAATATATACTGTAAATATACAGTAACTATACAAGCTTTTCACTGTTATGCTGATGACAGCAAAGTCTACATGCCCCTAAAGCTGACCGCCGGACTGTAGTCAGCTGGAGGCGTGTCTTAATGAAATTAAACAATAGAGGTCCGCTAATTTTTTGCAACTTAACGCCAAAAAAACAGAAACGAAAGAAGGCCGCTTTTCATCACATAATTACACAGTAATTTGTACATCTGTGTTGCTGAATCTTATGCAATGTGTTCAATTAATAATGGAGACGTCAAAGAAGAATGCTGTTGGTGGAAAGCGGTGTGTTGCAGCTGCCTTTAGCAACCGAGACACAGCCGGTCTTTCTTTGTTGTGGAGCTTTTACCCAGAGTGGTCAAGCGAACATGTTTCTCTACGTCAATTGGCAAGTTTTTGGATGGGAAAGTTGTGATATTAAGTCGGCTCTTACCGGAGACTTCAGTGGATTATGGGACCTCCACCTGTAGCTGTCAAAAAGGCCTCTGTCATTTTGGCTCCTCCATTGGCTTCACTCTGAGACACTGGCGTTCACCACAGCCATCCGACATTCAGGTATGGCTTTAGAATCTCACTAAAACACTATTAAAACAATAAACAGGTAAGGGATTTTCCAGAATTATCCTAGTAAATGTGTCTAATTACATCTGAAACGCTACGACTGCCGTCGCTTTTTTTTTTTTGTGCCTCACTCTAACTTTCCTCTTCCACGAATCTTTCATCCTCGCTCAAATTAATGGGGAAATTGTCGCTTTTTTCGGTCCGAATAGCTCTCGCTGCTGGTGGCCATGATTGTAAACAATGTTCAGATGTGAGGAGCTCCACAACCCGTGACGTCACGCGCACATCGTCTGCTACTTCCGGTACAAGCAAGGCTTTTCTATTAGCGACGAAAAGTTGCGAACTTTACCGTGGATGTTCTCTACTAAATCCTTTCAGCAAAAATATGGTAATATGGTGAAATGATGAAGTATGACACATAGAATGGAGCTGCTATCCCCGTTTAAATAAGAACATCTCATTTCAGTAGGCCTTTAATGAGACACTTTGACTTTTACACTTTGCACAAGACCGTTTTATGGGCAGGACCTAGTAAGCTTTTGGATTGAGATAAACTACCGGTGAGAGAGTCTCATGGGTTTGAAGGGATAGAGAAAGAAGTAGAAACGCCCAAAATGACGCTTTGTTTTGGAAAAATATAAAGGATTGTGATGGATGGGTTTTAACACACTTGGAAAAACTGGAGAAGGGAGGAGGCTGCTAATCAGGGACGAATCCATTCAGACTCATCGAGAGTTGTGGAGGAACCAGAAAAAAAAACTGCTCAATGGCAGCAACTTCCAAATAAAAACCAGATGGGGGGAGAATAAACATTGTGTCACAGAAAGAACAGCACCGCCGTATGACTTTAGACGTGCCAGAAAGGGAAAGGCTTTTATTATGGAGGAGCAGACAAACACTGGGTTTCAAACAATAATAACTATCTGCCAGAGGAGATCTTTCTGATTGTTTTGGCCTTCATTTAACCAGTAAGTAGCAGCCCCCCCCCCCCCCCCCCAAAACGCTGCTGAGGGTTTTTTTTCTCTCCTTACTAGAAGTGTCCAATGTAGTCTGGAACAGATGCAATGCTCAATCCCTGGGCTTCAAGAGTCCATATTCAGAATCACCTGTCGCGTGATGCCTATAAGCGAGAACTTGATACGCCATAAAGCTGGGGTCACCAAACTTTTTCCACTGAGGGCCGCACACGGAAATATTTAAGCATGCGGGGGCCATTTTGATATTTTTCATTTTCAAACCATAACAAAATACATGGATTTTTAAAAAACATATTTTACCTATAGGGGTCTTGAGGACCATAAAGGGTCTCAGTTATTAAATTGTTGAAAATAAGTCACATTTTTATTATTATTTTTTTTATTCAGCGCTTACAGTAAATCTCTATATCAACTTAAAAAAAATAAATAAAAAGTTTTATGGCATTTCTGCAAAAAAACAACTTTGTTTTTCATAGTAAAACTGAAATATGCAGTATTTAGTAATTAGAGCCCTAAAAGATCAATAATGCAGTGATTTGAATCATTTTATATTTTTGAGTAATCACAGTGAAAAGATAAATAAAATACCACTACCATGGGGCGGCATAGCTCGGTTGGTAGAGCGGCCGTGCCAGCAACTTGAGGGTTGTAGGTTCGATTCCCGCTTCTGCCATCCTAGTCACTGCCGTTGTGTCCTTGGGCAAGACACTTTACCCACCTGCTCCCAGTGCCACCCACACTGCTTTAAATGTAACTTAGATATTGGGTTTCACTATGTAAAGCGCTTTGAGTCACTAGAGAAAAGCGCTATATAAATATAATTCACTTCACTAAATATATTTGGGATCTAAAAGGTGCCTCACTCAGAAAGTGATACATTTTTATTAGTTTTTTTTTTAACTTTCAACACTTAAGTTATAAGGGCGCTATAGCTCGGTTGGTAGAGTGGCCGTGTCAGCAACTTGAGGGTTGCAGGTTCGATTCCCGCTTCCGCCATCCTAGTCACTGCCGTTGTGTCCATGGGCAAGACACTTTACCCACCTGCTCCCAGTGCCACCCACACTGGTTTAAATGTAACTTAGATATTGGGTTTCAATATGTAAAGCGCTTTGAGTCACTAGAGAAAAGTGCTATATAAATATAATTCACTTCACTAAATATATTTGGGATCTAAAAGGTGCCCCACTTAGAAAGTTATACATTTTTATTAGGTTTTTTTTTAAACTTTCAACACTTAAGTTATAAGGGCGCTATAGCTCGGTTGGTAGAGTGGCCGTGTCAGCAACTTGAGGGTTGCAGGTTCGATTCCCGCTTCTGCCATCCTAGTCACTGCCATTGTGTCATTGGGCAAGACACTTTACCCACCTGCTCCCAGTGCCACCCACACTGCTTTAAATGTAACTTAAATATTGGGTTTCACTTTGTAAAGCGCTTTGAGTCACTAGAGAAAAGCGCTATATAAATATAATTCACTTCCCTTCACTAAATATATTTGGGATCTAAAAGCTGCCCCACTTAGAAAGTTATACATTTTTATTAGGTTTTTTTTTAAACTTTCAACACTTAAGTTATAAGGGCGCTATAGCTCGGTTGGTAGAGTGGCCGTGTCAGCAACTTGAGGGTTGCAGGTTCGATTCCCGCTTCCGCCATCCTAGTCACTGCCGTTGTGTCCTTGGGCAAGACACTTTACCCACCTGCTCCCAGTGCCACCCACACTGCTTTAAATGTAACTTAGATATTGGGTTTCACTATGTAAAGCGCTTTGAGTCACTAGAGAAAAGCGCTATATAAATATAATTCACTTCACTAAATATATTTGGGATCTAAAAGGTGCCTCACTCAGAAAGTGATACATTTTTATTAGTTTTTTTTTTAACTTTCAACACTTAAGTTATAGGGGCGGTATAGCTCGGTTGGTAGAGTGGCCGTGTCAGCAACTTGAGGGTTGCAGGTTCGATTCCCGCTTCCGCCATCCTAGTCACTGCCGTTGTGTCCATGGGCAAGACACTTTACCCACCTGCTCCCAGTGCCACCCACACTGGTTTAAATGTAACTTAGATATTGGGTTTCAATATGTAAAGCGCTTTGAGTCACTAGAGAAAAGTGCTATATAAATATAATTCACTTCACTAAATATATTTGGGATCTAAAAGGTGCCCCACTTAGAAAGTTATACATTTTTATTAGGTTTTTTTTTAAACTTTCAACACTTAAGTTATAAGGGCGCTATAGCTCGGTTGGTAGAGTGGCCGTGTCAGCAACTTGAGGGTTGCAGGTTCGATTCCCGCTTCTGCCATCCTAGTCACTGCCATTGTGTCATTGGGCAAGACACTTTACCCACCTGCTCCCAGTGCCACCCACACTGCTTTAAATGTAACTTAAATATTGGGTTTCACTTTGTAAAGCGCTTTGAGTCACTAGAGAAAAGCGCTATATAAATATAATTCACTTCCCTTCACTAAATATATTTGGGATCTAAAAGCTGCCCCACTTAGAAAGTTATACATTTTTATTAGGTTTTTTTTTAAACTTTCAACACTTAAGTTATAAGGGCGCTATAGCTCGGTTGGTAGAGTGGCCGTGTCAGCAACTTGAGGGTTGCAGGTTCGATTCCCGCTTCCGCCATCCTAGTCACTGCCGTTGTGTCCTTGGGCAAGACACTTTACCCACCTGCTCCCAGTGCCACCCACACTGCTTTAAATGTAACTTAGATATTGGGTTTCACTATGTAAAGCGCTTTGAGTCACTAGAGAAAAGCGCTATATAAATATAATTCACTTCACTAAATATATTTGGGATCTAAAAGGTGCCTCACTCAGAAAGTGATACATTTTTATTAGTTTTTTTTTTAACTTTCAACACTTAAGTTATAGGGGCGGTATAGCTCGGTTGGTAGAGTGGCCGTGTCAGCAACTTGAGGGTTGCAGGTTCGATTCCCGCTTCCGCCATCCTAGTCACTGCCGTTGTGTCCTTGGGCAAGACACTTTACCCACCTGCTCCCGGTGCCACCCACACTGCTTTAAATGTAACTTAGATATTGGGTGTCACTATGTAAAGCGCTTTGAGTCACTAGAGAAAAGCGCTATATAAATATAATTCACTTCACTTCACTAAATATATTTGGGATCTAAAAGGTGCCTCACTCAGAAAGTGATACATTTTTATTAGTTTTTTTTAAAACTTTCAACACTTAAGTTATAAGGGCGGTATAGCTCCGTTGGTAGAGTGGCCGTGTCAGCAACTTGAGGGTTGCAGGTTCGATTCCCGCTTCCGCCATCCTAGTCACTGCCGTTGTGTCCTTGGGCAAGACACTTTACCCACCTGCTCCCAGTGCCACCCACACTGCTTTAAATGTAACTTAGATATTGGGTTTCAATATGTAAAGCGCTTTGAGTCACTAGAGAAAAGTGCTATATAAATATAATTCACTTCACTAAATATATTTGGGATCTAAAAGGTGCCCCACTTAGAAAGTTATACATTTTTATTAGGTTTTTTTTTAAACTTTCAACACTTAAGTTATAAGGGCGCTATAGCTCGGTTGGTAGAGTGGCCGTGTCAGCAACTTGAGGGTTGCAGGTTCGATTCCCGCTTCTGCCATCCTAGTCACTGCCATTGTGTCATTGGGCAAGACACTTTACCCACCTGCTCCCAGTGCCACCCACACTGCTTTAAATGTAACTTAAATATTGGGTTTCACTTTGTAAAGCGCTTTGAGTCACTAGAGAAAAGCGCTATATAAATATAATTCACTTCCCTTCACTAAATATATTTGGGATCTAAAAGGTGCCCCACTCAGAAAGTTATACATTTTTATTAGTTTTTTTTAAAACTTTCAACACTTAAGTTATAAGGGCGGTATAGCTCCGTTGGTAGAGTGGCCGTGTCAGCAACTTGAGGGTTGCAGGTTCGATTCCCGCTTCTGCCATCCTAGTCACTGCCGTTGTGTCCTTGGGCAAGACACTTTACCCACCTGCTCCCAGTGCCACCCACACTGCTTTAAATGTAACTTAAATATTGGGTGTCACTATGTAAAGCGCTTTGAGTCACTAGAGAAAAGCGCTATATAAATATAATTCACTTCACACATCAACTTCAGATACAAATTATTTTGTTTGTTTTATGCTCTTTTGTCGAAGAAAACTTTGTTTTCATATGGCAACTGCACAACATATGCAATATTTACCACATAAAACATTTTAAAGTGAAATATTTGAACTAATTGGAGCTTTGAAAATAATTAATTAAAACATGGATTTTTTTTGTCTTTTTTTTTTTTGGAGCAATGGCAAAAAATAAAAAATAAATAATTGATTGATTGATACTTGTATTAGTAGATTGCACAGTACAGTACATATTCTGTACAATTGACCACTAAATGGTAACACCCCAATAAGTTTTTCAACTTGTTTAAGTCGGGGTCCACGTTAATCAATTCATGGTAAAGACGGTATTTACATGGTAAAATAAAGACAAAACAAAATAAAAAAACAGCCTGCATGGCAGATTTGTGTCAACATTGCAACTTTTTCTCGTTCGATTTCACCTCATTCCAATATTTTTTATGTTCTTTTTTATTTTTGCAAAAGTATTTCCAGGATGTGTGGGGGGCCAGTAAACAACTAGCTGCGGGCCACACTTTGGACACCCCTGCTTTAAAGAATGTCATGTCATGCTGTCACTGCCAGTGCAAAAGAGGTCTGCAGCCCCCTTGTCCATATCAGTACAGTCCAAGTCAAAAGCCATTTGAAAACAAACCAACATTCTGGGAAAATATAACTAACCTAAAACCAGTAAAGCTGGCACGTTGTGTAAATGGTAAATAAAAACAGAAAACAATGATTTGCTAATTTTTTTCAACGTATATTCAATTGAATAGACTGCAAAGACAATATATTTAAAGTCCTACTGAAATGAGATGTTCTTATTTAAACGGGGATAGCAGCTCCATTCTATGTGTCATACTTCATCATTTTGCCATATTGCCATATTTTTGCTGAAAGGATTTAGTAGAGAACATCCACGATAAAGTTTGCAACTTGTTCCCAATTAGCCTGCACACCTGTGGGATGTTCCAAATAAGTGTTTGATGAGCATTCCTCAACTTTATCAGTATTTATTGCCACCTTTCCCAACTTCTTTGTCACGTGTTGCTGGCATCAAATTCTAAAGTTAATGATTATTTGCAGCAACAACAAAAATGTATCAGTTTGAACATGAAATATGTTGTCTTTGTAGCATATTCAACTGAATATGGCTTGAAAAGGATTTGCAAATCATTGTATTCTGTTTATATTTACATCTAACACCATTTCCAAACTCATATGGAAACAGGGTTTGTAGATACAGGAAATATCGCTCAAAAGAAGACAGGAAATTGCGACAGGAAAATACCAACAAAACAGGAAAAAAATGTCAAAATGGGAGCCCAAGACAAGAAGTAAAAGACTACACACAGGAAAACAGCTAAAAAGTCTAAATAAGTCAGGGTGTGATGTGACAGGTGGTGACAGTACACCTACTTTGAGACAAGAGCTATAGTCATGCATGCTTGCTTATGCTTTAAAGCAGGGGTAGGGAACCTATGGCTCTTTTGATGACTGCATCTGGCTCTCAGATAAATCTTGCTGACGTTGCTCAACACAAGGCGGTATAGCTCGCTTGGTAGAGTGGCCGTGTCAGCAACTTGAGGGTTGCAGGTTCGATCCCAGCTTCTGCCATCCTAGTCACTGCCGTTGTGTCCTTGGGCAAGACACTTTACCCACCTGCTCCCAGTGCCACCCACACTGCTTTAAATGTAACTTAGATATTGGGTTTCACTATGTAAAGCACTTTGAGACACTAGAGAAAAGTGCTATATAAATATAATTCACTTCACTTCACACGATAAGTGGTAATCCCAGTCTTAAAAATAAAAAGTTCTCATGCATTTGAATCCATCCATCCGTTTCTACCGCACCTGTTCAAGTAGTTGCATTAACAGTCAAAAGTATTTTATTTATTATTGGTTGGCTTCAGAATAGAATAACAATGTTATTGAAAAGAATAATTTGTTTGTTTTAATCAGGGAAAGTCCAAATAAAAGAGGTGTAGAATTCTCTTGTTTCTCCTCATTGAGCTAAATTGAATCCTGTCTCTGTTTAATTCCTTGCTTCTTGTCTGTTTAATAGATGTCATCAGTGTTTGAACCTGACAGTTGTATTCAGTCTTAAAAATATTAAATGGCTCTCACGGGAATACATTTTTAAAATATTTGGCTTTAATTGCTCTCTCAGTCAAAAAGGTTCCCGACCCCTGCTTTAAAGTCATATCCAACAATAGTGACAACGACTTTTTACTGTCAACTGAGTTTCGTTTAATGATTTCTGCTGGTGGTGTGCCTCCGCATTTTGGTTGGAAAACACTGGTCTAGACTACAGCGAGCCTTCTAGGATACGTTGGGATTTAAATTAAATGTGTGTTGTAATTCCACTGCCAGGGTGTTCCCGCCCAAAGTCATCTGGAATAGGTTCCAGCTCTAGGAAATGAAATAAGCTTGTTTAGTCGATTAACCAGCATGAACATTTAAAAATTAAAGCTGCAAGCAGCGTTGGTCGTGTCCGCCTTTGGCTGCTGCCCCCGAGACCCACGGCCGGATAAGCGTTAGAAGACGCCTTGGAGCCACTATTTTGAGAATCTAATGCATTGTGAAAGTAATGCAGTTGTTGTATTGAAGTGAAAATATCAAACTTCCTGTTGATTTTTGCTAAAGTATGTTAATTATTAAAATGTAGGTCTAAGTGAGACCTACATAGTGTTTTTTGTTTCATGTCTCTCTGACATTCCTACCGGAAGTTACAAGCAGTTTTGTCTGTGTTTTCTTCCTAGGAGCAGTTTGTCCGTGTTGTATTCCTAGGGGGGCGGTAGAGCGCAATTTTGAGTTTTGAGGTTAGGTTTTTTCATCAGATCGCAATTTTTGCCAGACCTGATGTGTGTGTCAAGTTTGGTGAGTTTAGAAGCATTTTAAGGGGGTCAAATAACAGCTCAAAGAGGCAAAAATGACATTTTTTAGGAGACTTTGCACAGGGGTTCTTTGAAGGCGCGTAAAATCAAAACCTGAGAACTTATCAAAACTCTGTTCTATACTTTTAATCAGAAGGGTTCAATCTCTCTCCTGTGCGAGTTTGAAGCCAAAACAACTCACTCAGAGGAGATAATGTTTGAAGAAAGGTGACCGGTTTTTACAAAACGTTTGTTTTGAAGGGGGGATTGCAAACTTCCTGTAGATTTTTGTTGGGGGTTGTCAATCTATGAAATGTAGGTCTAAGCGAGACCTACATATAGGTTTTTGTTTCATGTCTCTCCGACATTCTTACCGGAAGTTACAAGCAGTTTTGTCTGTGTTTTTTTTCCTAGGAGCAGTTTTTTCAGTGTTTTATTCAAAAATAGCGCTAGAGCGCAATTTTGAGTTTTGGGTTTTGTTTTTTTCATTAAATCGCAATATTCGCCAGTCCTTATGTGTGCGCCAAGTTTGGCGACTTTTGAAGCATTTTAAAGGGATCAAATTACAGCGCAAAGAGGCAAAAATGGCATTTTTTGCGAAATTTTATTTTGAAGGGGTTTTTGCCAACTTCCTGTAGATTTTTGCTGAAAGAAGTGAGTGTATGAAAATTGGGTCTAAGTCAGACCTACATAGGAGTTTTTGTTTCATGTCGCTATGACATTCCTAACAGAAGTTACATGTAGTTTTGTCTGTAATTCTTTCCTAGGGGGCGCTAGAGCGCAATTTTCATTTTGGGGGATTGGTTGCTTAATATGTTGGGAAGGTTTGCTATACCGACGTGTGTGTCAAATTTGGTGAGTTTTGAAGCATGTTAAGGGGGTCAAATTACAGCGCGTAGGTGCGGAATAATAATAAAACACAGCAGTTTCAATAGGGTCCTTGGCCCATGGCAAAGGACTCCACAGGAGTCCTTTGCCATGGGCCAAGGACCCTAAATATGTAAAAGTATTTAGTCACGGTCAGTGATTAAAATATATATATACACAGTATATATTTAAAAAAATAAGCTCCAGGCTCAACAAAGTTTCCATTTACCCAAGAGATGAGGTCATCCGCTGTTTGGACGGATAAAAACTTTAATTTCCTGACTTAAAAGCACAGGACTAAATTTCCATTCAATGTCCCTGCCTTAGTGTGGAACCTCGGAGGAAGTCAAGGTCCTGCACATTTTGGCTGCAGATAAGGCTCGCTCCGTCACAACATGTGGGCCAAAAATGAGCCAATTAAACTGATGACCCCTGACCTCTTTCTCGCTGCAGCATGAAAGGATGTAAACAAAGGAAAGCCACTGTGGGCGACTCCACCCAGCACCGGTACTCCCAACATTGGCCCAGAGGAAGAGGACCGCAAAAGCCAAACAAATACAAGAAAAACACATAGAACTCTAAATGGTGAATCCCGTGCTGGGTGATATGGACAAAAATATATATGGCAACATATCAATCAATCAATCAAAGTTTATTTATATAGTCCTAAATCACAAGTGTCTCAAAGGGCTGCACAAGCCACAACGACATCCTTGGTTCAAAGGTAATTCTATATCCATTATATATATATATATATATATATTTATATATATACCTGATTGCACTCTCAACGGAGGGTGCTTACAAACATCAGTCGTTTACCAAGCAAAGGTAACACGCAGGGACATTAACACATCCAACACGTACGTAGGATTAACCGAAGGAGCGTTCAAAACCAGATGGAATAATCACAAGGCCTCCTTTAGAAACCAGACTTTGCGGAATTCTACAGAACTCAGCAAACACATTTGGAACCTCAAAGACAATAATGTTGAATATTCAATAACATGGCAAATTCTTGCATCCATCACACCTTACAGCAGCGATAATAAAAGATGCAACCTATGCTTAAAAGAGAAACTGTTTATTATATATCATCCAGATCTGTCATCCCTCAACAAGCGCAGTGAAATCATTTCAACATGCCGCCACAGACGGAAACACCTCCTAGGTAACACATGAGCCAATCACCACACCCCTACGCCTGCTTGTACCCACCCACTCTGTGCCCTATATAAACCATTGTATGTGAATGCTTCCATTAAAATCTCCTGATGATTGAAGGAACCCCTCATGAAACACTTCTGTATATATATATATATATATATATATATATATATATATATATATATATATATATAAGGGGTGTAACAGTACAAAAAAAATTCGGTTCGGTACGTACCTCGGTTTAGAGGTCACGGTTCGGTTAATTTTTGGTACAGTAAGAAAACAACAAAATATACATTTTTTGGTTATTTATTCACCAAATTTGTAAACAATGGCTTTATCCATCTAACTTTGGGACCACTATGATAATTCTGCCCACGTTAATCCACATTAAACTGCCTCAAATTGTTGCTCAGATGAATCAAAATGACCAAACCTTTCTTCTACATATAAAAAGTGCAACATTAAACAGTTTCAAGTCAACTCATCATGTTTTTAATTTATTACGGAATTTGGGAAGCCTGTAGTTGATTTTTATTATGTAAATGTTATATTTTTATCAACATGTGATAGCAGGGACCCTGCCATTCAAACTAGGCTGCTACATTACTAATGATTCATGTAACTATAGCTGAAAAAATAGTACAACAGCAATAGGAGACACTATTCATCCCTGAACACCATGGAGTTCATGTCGGCTTAATGATGCACTTACATTATTATATTACTAACACACACGCACACACACACACGCACACAGCAAAATGAGCTAACGTTACGCTAAAAGTTAATTAGCCTTCACCTCAAGCCAGGACTGCGAGCGAGCTTAGCTGCAGTTTGTTTCTAGAACGTCATTTAGAACGTTGACTGGGAGGTGTTTAGTAAAATTTGGGGAGAGTCCGTTGCTCACCTGCTAAACACCTATCTGCTCGACGCTGAAGCGCTGACTACATGCGCTCTGAATACGCACAACTGATTGGCTGTTACTGCTATATATGTAACCAATCAGATGGTTGTGTGGGTGGGACAATGCTGGGTGCTGTGTAGGAAACAGAGGCAGAACAGAGCTGAGCAGCTTGTAGCTGCCATTATGATGTGCAGTCATGTTTTCTAATGACCGTAAGTCTTCAACTATACAAAGTGTTTCCATGGTTGGAATCTGCACTTATGGATGATATACTAGTTACTATGGTCATCTAATTAGTTACTATGGTCATCTAATGAGTTACTATGGTCATCTAATTAGTTACTATGGTCATCTAATTAGTTACTATGGTAATCAAGTTAGTTACTATGGTCATCTAATTAGTTACTATAGTCATCTAATTAGTTACTATGGTAATCAAGTTAGTTACTATAGTCATCTAATTAGTTACTATGGTAATCAAGTAAGTTACTATGGTAATCTAATTAGTTACTACGGTCATCTACGTCACAGCAGCTCAGACGAGGTACCAAGCAGTGTGGGCGGGAAGCGTTTCCACAGATGCGGAAGGAGATTTTCACAACAAAGTTCTAAAGCTTTGTGATATATAGAACAGAATAGAAAGTACTTTATTGATTCTTGGGGGGAATTCAGCAACTATCAGATATATCAAATTTTAGGTGGGTTTATTTTGTATCCTTTGTGTTCATATTTACTGTAAATGTGGCCTCCGAGTCCAAATAATTGCCCAGACCTGATGTAAACAGTACTTACTAGTGCTGTTGTCCCGGTACCAATATTTTGGTACCAGTACTTTTCTAAATAAAGGGGAACACAAAATAATTGCATTATTGGCTTTATTTTAAGAAAAACTATTATGGTATATTAAACATATGTTTCTTATTGCAAGTTTGTCCTTAAATAAAATGGAGAACATACAAGACAACTTGTCTTTTAGTAGTAAGTAAACAAAGAAAGGCTCCTAATTAGTCATATGCAGTAACATATTGTGTCATTTATACAACTATTATTGTGTCTACATTATTAAGGACAAGTGGTAGAAAATGGATTATTAATCTACTTGTTCATTTAAGTTAAAGTTAAAGTTAAAGTACCAATGATTATGGCTGAGTGGTTAGAGCAGGGGTAGGGAACCTATGGCTCTAGAGCCAGATGTGGCTCTTTTGATGACTGCATCTGGCTCTCTGATAAATATGAGCTGACGTTGCTTAACACGATAAGTAATTAATAATTCCACTTGTAATCAAAATGTTAAAAATAACGTTCAAAATAAATAATCATGCTCATGCATTTGAATCCATCCATCCTTTTTTGTACCGCACTTTTTCAAGAAATTGCATTATTTATTTATTATTGTTTTTTTTAGGGCTTGCCCCCCTAGGGGTTCTTCAGACCACCAAGCACCGACATGAAAACCTTTTTCAGGGTTACGATATTTTTTTTAATTTTTCAATAAATCTCTCAGTTGCTTTCCAGCAATTGTCTTTTTCTCTTTCGTTCTCGCTCGCGCTCTGGCTCCAGCTCCAACCCTGTCTCTCCTCCCGACTGCTGCTTACAACAGAGCGACAGGTGATTAGATAACAATTAGATAATCTACGCACCTGTCGCTGATTTCGAGGCCGGTCCTGGCACACCCTGCTTCGCTGCAGGCCCGCAGGCCACGCCCCTCCACAGTTAGATTCAGAATATCAACGTTATTACAAAGAATACGAGACCTATTATACTCTAGTAATGTTGGTCTTACTTAAAAATGCACGCGTTTAGTTGTGTTCAGTGTTGAAAAAAAACCATGATATGGCTCTTACGGAAATACATTTTAAAATATTTGGCTTCTTGGCTCTCTCAGCCAAAAAGGTTCCCGACCCCTAGGTTAGAGTGTCCGCCCTGAGATGAGTAGGTCGTGAGTTCAAACCCCAGCCGAGTCATACCAAAGACTATAAAAATGGGAGCCATTACCTCCCTGCTTGGCACTCAGCATCAAGGGTTGGAATTGGGGGTTAAATCACCAACAATGATGCACTGGAATGATACCACCCCAGCCCCCCCAGTTCGTGGAACTGTGGACCAGCTCTATACTCTGGGCAGGGTTCTTGAGGGTGCATGGGAGTTTGCCCAACCAGTCTACATGTGCTTTGTGGACTTGGAGAAGGCATTAGACCGTGTCCCTCGGGAAGTCCTGTGGGGAGTGCTCAGAGAGTATGGGGTATCGGACTGTCTGATTGTGGCGGTCCACTCCCTGTATGATCAGTGCCAGAGCTTGGTCCGCATTGCCGGCAGTAAGTCGGACACATTTCCAGTGAGGGTTGGACTCCGCCAAGGCTGTCCTTTGTCACCGATTCTGTTCATAACTGTTATGGACAGAATTTCTAGGCGCAGTCAAGGCGTTGAGGGGTTCCGGTTTGGTGACCGCAGGATTAGGTCTCTGCTTTTTGCAGATGATGTGGTCCTGATGGCTTCATCTGACCGGGATCTTCAGCTCTCGCTGGATCGGTTCGCAGCCGAGTGTGAAGCAACCGGAATGAGAATCAGCACCTCCAAGTCCGAGTCCATGGTTCTCGCTCGGAAAAGGGTGGAGTGCCATCTCCGGGTTGGGGAGGAGACCCTGCCCCAAGTGGAGGAGTTCAAGTACCTAGAAGTCTTGTTCACGAGTGAGGGAAGAGTGGATCGTGAGATCGACAGGCGGATCGGTGCGGCGTCTTCAGTAATGCGGACGTTGTGGTGAAGAAGGAGCTGAGCCGGAAGGCAAAGCGCTCAATTTACCGGTCGATCTACATTCCCATCCTCACCTATGGTCATGAGCTTTGGGTCATGACCGAAAGGATAAGATCACGGGTACAAGCGGCCCAAATGAGTTTCCAGGTCTCTCCCTTAGAGATAGGGTGAGAAGCTCTGCCATCCGGGAGGAACTCAAAGTAAAGCCGCTGTTCCTCCACATGGAGAGGAGCCAGATGAGGTGGTTCGGGCATCTGGTCAGGATGCCACCCGAACGCCTCCCTAGGGAGGTGTTTAGGGCACGTCCAACCGGTAGGAGGCCACGAGGAAGACCCAGGACACGTTGGGAAGACTATGTCTCCCGGCTGGCCTGGGAACGCCTCGGGATCCCCCGGGAAGAGCTGGACGAAGTGGCTGGGGAGAGGGAAGTCTGGGTTTCTCTGCTTAGGCTGCTGCCCCCACGTCATGGCCTCGGATGAGCGTAAGATGATGGATGGATGATTGATTGATTCTTGTCTTGTCTAAACATTTATGCAAAAGGACGCACAATGTATAAAAGACGCAGGTGTGGAACTCACCTCAAAGTCCTCCAAAGGGAACTGCAGCATGTCCCTGAGGACGTCACTGAGGATCTGCGTCTTCCTCTGCACCAGAACATTCTCATAGTCCAGAGGCTCGATTACCTTTGGCTTCACCTAGAGGACAGAAGATAGAGAGCATTCGATGTTTATCATGTACAACACACCTGTTGCAGCATGTGTACAACATTAAACACCTGTGGCAGCATCTGTACAACATTAAAGGCCTACTGAAAGCCACTACTAGCGACCACGCAGTCTGATAGTTTATATATCAATGATGAAATATTAACATTGCAACACATGCCAATACGGCCTTTTTAGTTTACTAAATTGCAATTTTAAATTTCGCGCCAAAATATCCTGCTGAAACATCTCGGTATGATGACGCGTGACATCACGTATTGTAGAGGACCTTTTGTTCCAGCACTGTTCCCAGCTATTAAGTCGTCTGTTTCCATCGCATAATTCCACAGTATTCTGGACATCTGTGTTGCTGAATCTTTTGCAATTTGTTCAATGAACAATGGAGACATCAAAGAAGAAAGCTGTAGGTGGGAAGCGGTGTATTGCGGCCGCCTTTAGCAACACAAACACAGCCGGTGTTTCATTGTTTACATTCCCGAAAGATGACGGTGAAGCTTTACTATGGAACAGAGCGGTCAAGCGAACACGGTTGGATTGGACCACACACACAAAGTACAGTGTATTATGCAGCGATCATTTCGAAAGATCGTGTTTCGAAGAGGGTCCCTTGCGAAGGGCAGAGATGGGCATCGCCAACACCCGTCGACTGGTGCTGAAGAAAGGTGCGGGGCCGACCTTCAGGTTGTACAGGTACCACCATATAACCTCACTAAAACACTAGTTACACAATAGGCAGATAAGGGATTTTCCAGAATAATCCTAGTAAATGTGTCTAATGGGGTGGTATAGCTCGGTTGGTAGAGTGGCCGTGCCAGCAACTTGAGGGTTGCAGGTTCAATCCGCGCTTCTGCCATCCTAGTCACTGCCGCTGTGTCCTTGGGCAACACTTTACCCAACTGCTATCAATGCCACCCACACTGGTTTAAAAAATGTAACTTAGATATTGGGTTTCACAATGTAAAGCGATTTGAGTCACTTTGAGAAAAAGCGCTATATAAATATAATTCACTTCACTTCACTAATAACATCTGAATCGCTCCCACTGCCCTCTAGTATTTTTTTTTTTTCCTGTCCTTCACTCTCACTTTCCTCATCCACAAATCTTTCACCCTAGCTCAAATTAATGCGGAAATTGTCGCTTTCTCGTTCCGAATCGCTCTGGCTGCTGGTGGCCATGATTGTAAACAATGTTCAGATGTGAGGAGCTCCACAACCCGTGACGTCACGCGCACATCGTCTGCTACTTCCGGTACAGGCAAGGCTTTTTTATTAGCGACCAAAAGTTGCAAACTTTATCGTGGATGTTCTCTACTAAATTCTTTCAGCAAAAATATGGCAATATGGCGAAATGATGAAGTATGACACATAGAATGGACCTGCTATCCCCGTTTAAATAAGAACATCTCATTTCAGTAGGCCTTTAAACACCTGTGGCACCAGGCTGAAAAATTACATAGGAAATGCATGAATGTCGGGACTTCAAACAGGTAGATGCATCAGTGAACGTTATTACGGATCTTTGGATTGCTTTTCTTGGAAAGACACACCCTGTGTGCTAAGGAAAGGTCACCGAATTGTTCCAAGGGATGAATGATGTGAGAAAAACACATGAATCATGCAGTACAGCCTCCAGAGTCACGAGATCCCAAGCCTGTTGAAATGAAACCCTGATGGGATGGACTCTTCCTCTTCTATATTGTAAAGAAAACATCCAATTAGAAATGTGTTTTGCAGAATCTGTTTCGATTTCAGGGTTTTAAATTAGAGTACTGAAGAATTTCATATTTTAGAAAATAATTTATTGGTGATGTCCACTAGTAGGCAGGACTGGGCCTCATCCAAGGTAACAAAGGTGAGTTACACCATTGACTGATTGCCACTCAATCACAGGATAGACATGAAACAGGCATTGAGAGGGAATCAATCCCACTTCAGCTGAAAAAAATGTAAAAATACCTTATTTCCGGGTATACAGTATGCGCCTGCCTAGAATTACTGCCAGGGTCAAACTCGTTTCGCAAAATATTATTCTTATTAGCGCATTTCTAGAATTTCCCCCGGGTCAAACTCGTCACGTCACGAGTGACACTTCACCTGTCATCGTTTTCAAAATGGAGGAGGCTGATATCAATAATTGGAAATCGCATAAAGGGAAGAAGATTAAGAGCTATTCAGTAGGATTTAAGGTCCATGCTAAAAATAACAGTAAGCAGCTATGTTTTATTAGTATACCGTAGCTGCGTGTGTCAAATACGAGTCATTAAATGACTCCCGCCTCCTGGTGGTAGAGGGCGCTAGTGATCCTTCTTGCGACTACTCGGCTGCAGAAGAAGTGACAAGAAGAAGCGATCGTTTATTTTTTCCTCTCGCTTGCACTTTTAACATGGAGGATTACATATCTAAAATAAAACAGTTTTCTAAACTGGACTTTCAATCGAAGCAGGAGGTAATAAAGGAAGGTATCCATCGAGACAGAGAGACTTTTAAACCTGAAGAAAGATAAGGAAGACTTCTATAAACAAGTTATCAATGCTTTTGATCAGAAGGAGCTGCGCATGGACTTCATTTATAAGTAAAGGTAAGACCATAATAACTTTTTTTTTATTAAATGTGCTTTTCATGATGGTATCCTTACATCACACTCAAATTTATAAGCGCCGGCCTAAATTTACCGCATGCCTTTGGTAAGCGCCGGAGTGAGAAGAGGTTTTAAATTAATCAGCGCCCCGGCGGCAATTCAAGGTCATACGGTTTATTTGAACTGGGTGATATGGACTAAAAAGTATATCTCGATATATTTTTACTTAAACTCGATATTCGATATATATCTCGATATATTTTCTGGTGAAAGTATTCATATAAATATACACACTTATGAGCGATATTCACTGAAATTGAAGTGAATGACAACTGTACTGTAGTCTGTGATCACTGGAAACGAGTATGATTGTCCCCCTGTTGGTGGGATTGCCTTCAGGAGAAGAATCTTTTAAAGTGGGGAGACTGGTGCACAGACAGCCACCACACTGTCCTTGGCAAAGACAAGGCCAGGGTCCAATGGCATGGAGACCAAGACAATTGGGGGACCATCTTTGCTGCAGCCTTCCTCCGCCTTTGTGACAGTTGTGGAGCTTCAATGCAACCATCATCCGCCCACTCCGCCATTGAGGTCTTAACTGTACTGTTAACAGTCAGTGGCACTTTTATTAACCCAGTTATCAAAAAAGACTTTACGTACCATTAATGCTGAAAGGTCCATACAGGTTTTGGAGCAACATGTGTTGTCATCCAAGCAACGTTATCATGGACGCCCCTGCTTATTTCAGCAAGACAATGCCAAGCCATGTGTTACGACAGCGTGGCTTCGTAGTAAAAGAGTGCGGGTACTTCCCTGGCCCGCCTGCAGTCCAGACCTGTCCCCCATGGAAAATGTGTGGCGCTTATGAAGCGTAAAATACGACAGCAGAGACCCTGTACTATTGAACGACTGAAGCTCTACATCATGGGTGTCAAACTCTGGCCTGTGGGCCAAATTTGGCCGGCCGTGTAATATCACTTGGCTCTTGAGGCGATATCAAATTAAAATTTGAGTTGGCCTGCTGTAACACCGCATTCACCGCTAACACTCTTACTTGCCAACCCTCCCGATTTTCCCAGGAGACTTCCGAGGTTCAGTGTCCCTCCCGAATTTGGGGAGGGCCCTGAAAACACTGCCTTTGGCGTTCTCTACAACCTGTCGCCACGTCTGCTTTCCTTCCATACAAACAGCGTGCCAGCCCAGTCACATAATATATGCGGCTAATACACACACACACAAGTGAATGCAAGGCATACTTGGTCAACAGCCAGACAGGTCACACTGAGGGTGGCCGTATAAACAACTTTAACACTGTTACAAATAAGCGCCACACTGTGAACCCACACCAAACAAGAATGACACATTTTGGGAGAACACCCGCACTGTAACACCGCAATTTCTCACACTTGCCAATCCTCCTGAAGTTCATTGCCCCTCCCGAAAATCTCCCGGGGCAAGCATTCTTCCGATTTCCACCCGGACAACAATATTGAGGGCGTGCCTTTTAGGCACTTCCTTTAGCTTTCTCTACAACCTGTCCTCCATACAAACAGCGTGCAGGCCCACTCGCATAATATATGCGGCTATTACACACACATAAGTGAATGCAAGGCATACTTGGTCAACAGCCATACAGGTCACACTGAGGGTGGCCGTATAAACAACTTTAACACTGTTACAAATATGCGCCACACTGTGAACTCACACCAAACAAGAATGACAAACACATTTCGGGAGAACATCTGCACTGTAACATAACACAAACACAACAGAACAAATACCCAGAATCCCTTGCAGCACTAACTCTTCCAGGACGCTACAAAATACACCCCCGCTATCACCAAACCCCGTCCACCTCAACCACGCCGCCGAAAAGAGGCATTCCATTTTTGTTTAAATTTTATTTGATATGCCATTGATTTTTTTTTTAACTATTATTATTATTTGAAACTCGATTTTGCATGTCACTATAAATTTATATACTGTGAGCTTTGCTTGTTCAAGATTTGATTGATTGATTGATTGATACTTTTATTAGTAGATTGCACAGTACAGTACATATTCCGTACAATTGACCACTAAATGGTAACACCCAAATAAGTTTTTCAACTTGTTTAAGTCGGGGTCCACGTTAATCATTCATTCATTCATTTTCTACCGCTTATTCCCTTTTGGGGTTGCGGGGGGTGCTGGCGCCTATCTCAGCTACTATCGGGCGGGAGGCGGGGTACACCCTGGACAAGTCGCCACCTCATCGCAGGGCCAACACAGATAGACAGACAACATTCACACACTAGGGCCAATTTTAGTGTTGCCAATCAACCTATCCCCAGGTGCATGTCTTTGGAGGTGGGAGGGGCCTATCCCCAGGTGCATGTCTTTGGAGGTGGGAGGGGCCTATCCCCAGGTGCATGTCTTTGGAGGTGGGAGGGGCCTATCCCCAGGTGCATGTCTTTGGAAGTGGGAGGAAGCCGGAGTACCCGGAGGGAACCCACGCATTCACGGGGAGAACATGCAAACTCCACACAGAAAGATCCCGAGCCTGGATTTGAACCCAGGACTGCAGGATCTTCGTATTGTGAGGCAGACGCACTAACCCCTCTGCCACCGTGAAGCCCCCACGTTAATCAATTCATGGTAATTCAATGCAAAACTTGTTTGGGTCCCTATTAAAAGGTTAATTTGTTCAACCTCGGCCCGCGGCTTTGTTCGGTTTTAAATTTTGGCCCACTCTGTATTTGAGTTTGACACCCCTGCTCTACATAAAACAAGAATGGGAAAGAATTCCACTTTCAAAGCTTCAACAATTAATTTCCTCAGTTCCCAAACGTTTATTGAGTGTTGTTAAAAGAAAAGGTGATGTAACACAGTGGTGAACATGCCCTTTCCCAACTACTTTGGCACATGTTGCAGACATTAAATTCTAAGTTATTTATGATTTGCAACAAAAAAAATGAAATTTATGAGTTTGAAAATCAAATATGTTGTCTTTGTAGCATATTCAACTGAATATGGCTTGAAAAGGATTTGCAAATCATTGTATTCTGTTTATATTTACATCCAACACAATTTCCCAACTCCTATGGAAACGAGGTTTGTATGTAATAATAAACACGCTGCCTCCGTGCCGTCTCCTTCTCCACTGGACCGTTACATTGGACTTCCCTTTGTTGCTAAAATAACTTCCATTTGTGAAGTCAAAGGCTACTGAGGTTAACCCCTCAATTTTGTCCCAAGTTTATTCCAAAGGCCAACCAACCTTATCTTAATGGTTGCTTTATGCACTGAGGCACAACCATCATGCAGAAACTGAAACAAGCCTTGCACACATAAAAAACAAAATAAGAACTGTCCGAGCTTGATAAGGAATTTATCATAAGTCAATAATTAAATGAGTTGTCCAGCTCAACCTCTGATGGATTAAGACGTGCCCCAAAACCAGTATTTACTGGTCTTTATATTCCAGTGCTGACACAGAGTAAGTCGACCATGTGACCTTGTGTTCAAAAGGGAGGTGGAGATTGAGACCATATGTCTGTTGGCTTCAGCAAGTCCGTTATCTGTTCTGCTAAACATGAGCGCACAATTGTTTAACCTTCTATCAATTTCAATACGTGGACACATACTTAAGATAATAGTTAAGCAGTAATTAAATGCAGCTACGCTTGAGACATTTAGGGTGGTTTACATGAAAAAGCAAAGAAATGAAGTGAAGTGAAGCAAATTATATTCATATAGCGCTTTTCTCTAGTGACTCAAAGCGCTTTTACATAGTGAAACTCAATATCGCAGAAATATCGCTAAAATTCGCTCCATTTTGTCCACTAAGGACGCCGAGATCATTATCCGTGCGTTTGTTACGCCTCGTCTCGATTACTGTAACGTATTATTTTCGGGTCTCCCCATGTCTAGCATTAAAAGATTACAGTTGGTACAAAATGCGGCTGCTAGACTTTTGACAAGAACAAGAAAGTTTGATCATATTACGCCTGTACTGTATATACCTTTATATACATATATACATACATATATACCTTTATATACATATATACATACGTATATACCTATACTGTATATACCTCTATATACATATATACATACCTATACTGTATATACCTTTATATACATATATACATACCTATACTGTATATACCTTTATATACATATATACATACCTATACTGTATATACCTTTATATACATATATACATACATATATACCTATACTGTATATACCTTTATATACATATATACCTATACTGTATATACCTTTATATACATACATATATACCTATACTGGCTCACCTGCACTGGCTTCCTGTGCACTTAAGATGTGACTTTAAGGTTTTACTACTTACGTATAAAATACTACACGGTCTAGCTCCATCCTATCTTGCCGATTGTATTGTACCATATGTCCCGGCAAGAAATCTGCGTACAAAAGACTCCTGCTTATTAATGATTCCTAGAGCCCAAAAAAAGTCTGCGGGCTATAGAGCGTTTTCATTTCGGGCTCCAGTACTCTGGAATGCCCTCCCGGTAACAGTTCGAGATGCTACCTCAGTAGAAACATTTAAGTCTCACCTTAAAACTCATCTGTATACTCTAGCCTTTAAATAAACCTCCTTTTTAGACTAGTTGATCTGCCGCTTCTTTTCTTTTTTCTCCTATGTCCCCCGCTCCCTTGTGGAGGGGGTCCGGTCCGATGACCATGGATGAAGTACTGGCTGTCCATAGTCGAGACCCAGGATGGACCGCTCGCCTGTGTATCGGTTGGGAACTTCTCTACGCTGCTGATCCGCCTCCGCTTGGGATGGTTTCCTGTGGACGGGACTCTCGCTGCTGTCTTGGATCCGCTTTGAACTGAACTCTCGCGGCTGTGTTGGAGCCACTATGGATTGAACTTTCAGAGTATCATGTTAGACCCGCTCGACATCCATTGCTTTCGGTCCCCTAGAGGGGGGGGGTTGCCCACATCTGAGGTCCTCTCCAAGGTTTCTCATAGTCAGCATTGTCACTGGCGTCCCACTGGATGTGAATTCTCCCTGCCCACTGGGTGTGAGTTTTCCTTGCCCTTTTGTGGGTTCTTCCGAGGATGTTGTAGTCGTAATGATTTGTGCAGTCCTTTGAGACATTTGTGATTTGGGGCTATATAAATAAACATTGATTGATTGAATATCTAAGTTACATTTAAACCAGTGTGGGTGGCACTGGGAGCAGGTGGGTAAAGTGCCCTGCCCAAGGACACAACGGCAGTGACTAGAATGGCGGAAGCGGGGATCGAACCTGCAACCCTCAAGTTACTGGCACGGCCGCTCTACCAACCGAGCTATACCGCTCGGTATATTAGAGAAGGAAGATCAGCAGGAAATAATTTAGGGTATACGATAAGTGGAGTAGACCGGTGATGCATGACTTAGCACTAAAGGTGTAACGGTACACAACAATTTCAGTTCGGTACGTACCTCGGTTCAGAGGTCACGGTTCGGTTCATTTTCGGTACAGTAAGAAAACAACAAAATATAATTTTTTTTGTTATTTATTTACCAAATTTGCAAAATCTTCCACCAAAAATATTTTTCCTAGTGGAATATTTGATGTAAAGTAATGGGAACCTTGGATAGGTCAATAATTCATTATAACATTGATTTTGATTCATGTTTTGAGCAATGACAGTTTGAAAGAGAAAAAAAAACAGCTTTGTTTTATTAGTCAACATCGCAACTTTTTCTAAATTATATTTAATATTTAAGCTTTTTGTTTCACTTTTGGTATGTTTTTGTTTATTTTAATAGTATTTTTAGAATCTCCCGTGGGCCTTTAAAACATGGGTGTCAAACTCTGGCCCGCGGGCCAAATTTGGCCCGCCGTGTACTTTCATTTGGCCCGTGAAGAAATATCAAATTAACATTAGATTAATAAAATTAATATACACACCGCATTCACCATACATGCCAACCCTCCCGATTTTCCCGGGAGACTCCTGAATGTCAGTGCCCCTCCTGAAAATCTCCTAGAGGCAACCATTCTCACGAACTTCTCCCAATTTCCACCCGGACAACAATATTGGGGGCGTGCCTTAAAGGTAGTGCCATTACAACCTGTTGTCATGTCCGCTTTTTCTCCATACAAACAGCGTGCCGGCCCAGTCAAGTAATATATGCGGCTTCTACACACAAACAAGTGAATGCAACACATACTTGGTCAATAGTCACACAGGTCACACTTAGGGTGGCCGTATAAACAACTTTATCACTGTTACAAATATGCCCCACACTGTGAACCCACACCAAACAAGAATGACAAACACATTTCGGGGGAACATTCGCACCGTAACACAACATAAACACAACAGAACAAACACCTAGAACCCCTGGCAGCACTAACTCTTCCGAGACGTTATTGTTGATATTTACCTGAGAAGGCTGCAAATAGAAGAGGCATTCCATTTTTCTATTTAAAGTTTATTTAATATACCATTGATGTTTTTTGAAAGTTGATTTTGCACTATTAAATTATATCAGCGTTGCTTGTTCCATATTCAATGTTAAAGCAAATCAGTGTAGCAAACTGAGCAATAATTAACATTTTATTCATGCACTTTCTCTTACTACTTCAAGGCTTGAATGTTTGATTCATTCATGATTGTTATTTTATTTTGAAATGTATTATTAGCCTGTGGAAAAAGTTGATTTTGGTATTTGTTTCAGAAGGCTGCAAATGGAAGAGGCATTCAATTTTTATTTAAATCATTAGTAATGTTGCAGCTTAGTTTTGAATGGCAGGGTCCCTGCTGTCACATGTTGATAAACTGTTTAATGTTGCACTTTTTATATGTAGAAAAAAAGTTGTGTCATTTTATTTAATCAAAGCAACAATATGAGGCAGTTTAATGCAGAATTATTATAATGTTCCCAATGTTAAAAGGATAAAGCCATTGTTTACAAATTTGGTAAATAAATAACCAAAAAATGTAGATTTCGTTGTTTTCTTACTGTACCGAAAATGAACCGAACCGTGACCTCTAATCCGAGGTACGTACCGAACCGAAATTTTTGTGTACCGTTACACCCCTACTAATTAGATGACCAGAGTAACTAGTATATCATGCAAAAGTGCGGATTCCAACCATTGAATGACTTTGTATAGTTGAAGACTTACGGTCATTAGAAAACATTATAATGGCAGCTATACTTTCCATCTTAGTTTATATAGCGCTTTTCTCTAGTGACTCAAAGCGCTTTACATAGTGAAACCCAATATCTAAATTACATTTAAACCAGGTGGGTAAAGTGTCTTGCCCAAGGACATAACGGCAGTGACTAGGATGGCGGAAGCGGGAATCGAACCTGCAACCCTGAAGTTGCTGGCACGGCCACTCTACCAACCGAGCTATACCGCCCCCATAGATCTTAAATAAATTAAAAAAATTGGCTACGTCCGGCGGGCCAGATTGAAAAGCTCAACGGGCCGCATGTGGCCCCCAGGCCTTAATTTGCCCAGCCCTGATCTAAAAACTGTATTTTCAGACTCAGGGTGGACGGATTTGAATTTATCTAGAAAACTGAACTGATTTAAGCAGTTTCTGATCAAAGGGCATTCTGGGACTTTGCTGTGGAGCGAAAAACAATTCAGACTGACTTTTGAGCCAAATAAAACTGCTTTACAAGCCACAATAACGGCATCAAATTTCCGCTGGTGCTAACTTAGCACTTTATCCCTGGGAGTTGGTGTAGAACAGGCCTGGGCAGTTATTTTCACTCGGGGGCCACATTTAGAGGGAAAACATGTGTATACCTATTTAATACAAAACTTCACAATAATATCTGATTGAATGCTAAAAACGTTACGACAGATCACCTTAAAAAAAATAATGGAATTTAATTTTTTTCTATGAAGGATAAAACACTGAATATTGACAAAATATGAACGTCACACCCCTTTTTCGATCAACACATTTTCCAATCCAGTGAAACGCTACAAAAATGCAACAAACAGTGAAATATGACACAAAGGGTACAAAATAAACCCACCTGCGATCTGATATATCTGATATATCACTAAGCTTTAGAACTCTGTTGTGAAAATCTCCTTTCGCGTCAGTGGAAACGCTTCCCGCCCACATTGTTTGGTGCCTCGTCTGAGCTGCTGGGACTTACATTAACATAGTAACTAATTAGATGACCATAGTAACTAATTAGATGACCCTAGTAACTAATTAGATGACCATAGTAACTAATTAGATGACCATAGTAACTAATTAGATGACCCTAGTAACTAATTAGATGACCATAGTAACTAACTAAATGACCATAGTAACTAATTAGATGACCCTAGTAACTAATTAGATGACCATAGTAACTAATTAGATGACCATACTAACTAATTAGATGACCCTAATAACTAATTAGATGACCCTAGTAACTAATTAGATGACCATAGTTACTAATTAGATGACCATAGTAACTAATTAGATGACCATAGTAACTAATTAGATGCCCATAGTAACTAATTAGATGACCATAGTAACTAATTAGATGACCATAGTAACTAATTAGATGACCCTAGTAACTAATTAGATGACCCTAGTAACTAATTAGATGACCATAGTAACTAACTAAATGACCATAGTAACTAATTAGATGACCCTAGTAACTAATTAGATGACCATAGTAACTAATTAGATGACCATACTAACTAATTAGATGACCCTAATAACTAATTAGATGACCATAGTAACTAATTAGATGACCATAGTAACTAATTAGATAACCATAGTAAGTAATTAGATGACCATAGTAACTAATTAGATGACCATAGTAACTAATTAGATGACCCTAGTAACTAATTAGATGACCCTAGTAACTAATTAGATGACCATAGTAACTAATTAGATGACCCTAGTAACTAATTAGATGACCATAGTTACTAATTAGATGACCCTAGTAACTAATTAGATGACCATAGTAACTAATTAGATGCCCATAGTAACTAATTAGATGACCATAGTAACTAATTAGATGACCATAGTAACTAATTAGATGACCCTAGTAACTAATTAGATGACCCTAGTAACTAATTAGATGACCATAGTAACTAACTAAATGACCATAGTAACTAATTAGATGACCCTAGTAACTAATTAGATGACCATAGTAACTAATTAGATGACCATACTAACTAATTAGATGACCCTAATAACTAATTAGATGACCATAGTAACTAATTAGATGACCATAGTAACTAATTAGATAACCATAGTAAGTAATTAGATGACCATAGTAACTAATTAGATGACCCTAGTAACTAATTAGATGACCCTAGTAACTAATTAGATGACCATAGTAACTAATTAGATGACCCTAGTAACTAATTAGATGACCCTAGTAACTAATTAGATGACCATAGTAACTAATTAGATGACCATAGTAACTAATTAGATAACCATAGTAAGTAATTAGATGACCATAGTAACTAATTAGATAACCATAGTAAGTAATTAGATGACCATAGTAACTAATTAGATGACCATAGTAACTAATTAGATGACCCTAGTAACTAATTAGATGACCCTAGTAACTAATTAGATGACCCTAGTAACTAATTAGATGACCATAGTAACTAATTAGATAACCATAGTAAGTAATTAGATGACCATAGTAACTAATTAGATAACCATAGTAAGTAATTAGATGACCATAGTAACTAATTAGATGACCATAGTAACTAATTAGATGACCATAGTAACTAATTAGATGACCCTAGTAACTAATTAGATGACCATAGTAACTAATTAGATGACCATAGTAACTAATTAGATGACCATAGTAACTAATTAGATAACCATAGTAAGTAATTAGATGACCATAGTAACTAATTAGATGACCATAGTAACTAATTAGATGACCCTAGTAACTAATTAGATGACCCTAGTAACTAATTAGATGACCCTAGTAACTAATTAGATGACCATAGTAACTAATTAGATGACCATAGTAACTAATTAGATGACCATAGTAACTAATTAGATGACCATAGTAACTAATTAGATGACCATAGTAACTAATTAGATAACCATAGTAAGTAATTAGATGACCATAGTAACTAATTAGATGACCATAGTAACTAATTAGATGACCCTAGTAACTAATTAGATGACCCTAGTAACTAATTAGATGACCCTAGTAACTAATTAGATGACCCTAGTAACTAATTAGATGACCATAGTAACTAATTAGATAACCATAGTAAGTAATTAGATGACCATAGTAACTAATTAGATAACCATAGTAAGTAATTAGATGACCATAGTAACTAATTAGATGACCATAGTAACTAATTAGATGACCATAGTAACTAATTAGATGACCCTAGTAACTAATTAGATGACCATAGTAACTAATTAGATGACCATAGTAACTAATTAGATGACCATAGTAACTAATTAGATAACCATAGTAAGTAATTAGATGACCATAGTAACTAATTAGATGACCATAGTAACTAATTAGATGACCCTAGTAACTAATTAGATGACCCTAGTAACTAATTAGATGACCCTAGTAACTAATTAGATGACCATAGTAACTAATTAGATGACCATAGTAACTAATTAGATAACCATAGTAAGTAATTAGATGACCATAGTAACTAATTAGATAACCATAGTAAGTAATTAGATGACCATAGTAACTAATTAGATGACCATAGTAACTAATTAGATGACCCTAGTAACTAATTAGATGACCATAGTAACTAATTAGATGACCATAGTAACTAATTAGATGACCATAGTAACTAATTAGATAACCATAGTAAGTAATTAGATGACCATAGTAACTAATTAGATGACCATAGTAACTAGATGACCATAGTAACTAATTAGATGACCATAGTAACTAATTAGATGACCATAGTAACTAATTAGATGACCCTAGTAACTAATTAGATGACCATAGTAACTAATTAGATGACCCTAGTAACTAATTAGATGACCCTAGTAACTAATTAGATGACCCTAGTAACTAATTAGATGACCATAGTAACTAATTAGATGACCATAGTAACTAATTAGATAACCATAGTAAGTAATTAGATGACCATAGTAACTAATTAGATAACCATAGTAAGTAATTAGATGACCATAGTAACTAATTAGATGACCATAGTAACTAATTAGATGACCCTAGTAACTAATTAGATGACCCTAGTAACTAATTAGATGACCATAGTAACTAATTAGATGACCATAGTAACTAATTAGATGACCATAGTAACTAATTAGATAACCATAGTAAGTAATTAGATGACCATAGTAACTAATTAGATGACCATAGTAACTAGATGACCATAGTAACTAATTAGATGACCATAGTAACTAATTAGATGACCCTAGTAACTAATTAGATGACCATAGTAACTAATTAGATGACCATAGTAACTAATTAGATGACCATAGTAACTAATTAGATAACCATAGTAAGTAATTAGATGACCATAGTAACTAATTAGATGACCATAGTAACTAATTAGATGACCATAGTAACTCAGGGTTGTCCCACACATTCATTTATTTGTGCCGGCCCGCCACGATAGAATTACAGCGGGCAAATTAAAATGAAATAAAATAAAAATATCTGAGATAGGCGCCTGCGCCCCCCGCAACCCCGAAAGGGAATAAACGGTAGAAAATGGATGGATGGAAAAAAATAGTGTTTTTTTTCCCCTGGCTTTTGACTCGCTTGACCACTCATAAAAGCAATGGGACTCTGTCTGTGAATGGAGCTTGTAGTTACATATTATATAAATATGTAAATATTATATAAATATGTACATAAAGTGTTGTAATTATATTCCAACTCCGCGTTCTTTTTGGCCATCATGACGTGGATTTTGGTTTTCCCGTGGTGCAAAGCGACTGGATCGGACACGATGTGAAGGTAAGGACATCTTTTAATCTTAACTCAAAAAAGGAACAAAAGAAAGGCGCCCACAGCGGAGGTACAAAACTTGGCTAAGAAAACAAAAACTATTGCTATAACGTAAACTATGGACATAAAACAAAACTTGCAAACTATGGCATGAATAACGAAAACTTACTTGGAACAAGAAAAGAGCAGCATGGATAACAAGGGTGTGTAGAGGTTGATGTCGCCAGGCTGACTGCCTGGCAACTGCAGGCTTAAATAGTGCTTGGGTGATTAACAGGTGCATGAATCCAAGTGAATCAGGTGCGTGACAGTACCAAACAAAGAAAAGTGCACGATGAGTCCAAAACCAAACAGAACGTCACCACAAAACATGACAAAAACATGACTGCACATCATAATGGCAGCTACACTTTCCATCTTAAAGATCTAAAAAATGTTTTTAGATGTGGCCCCCGGGCCTTAATCTGCCCAGGTCTGGTATAGAAGTATGTACCGTATTTTTCGAAGTGTAAGTTGCTCCGGAGTATAAGTCGTACCTGCCGAAAATGCATAATAAAGACGGAAAAAACATATATACGTTGCACTGGAGTATACCGTATTTCCTTGAATAGCCGCCGGGCATCTAATAAGCGCCTGCCTTGAATTACTGCCGGTTCAAACTCGCTCCCCAAATTTATAAGCGCAAGCTTACTTTAACCGCCGGGTCAGATTCGTGACGTCACGAGTGACGCTTCCCATGTCGTCATTTTCAAAATGGCAGAGGAGGTTTTTTTTTGCCTTTACTCTGTGTAAAGCAGGTGTCTTGTTCCACAGCCATACAGATCACACTGATGGTTGTGATATAAAACAACTTCAACACTCTTACTAATATGCGCCCCACACTGTGAACCCACACCAAACTAGAATAACAAACACCCTAATCAGTGGCCTAGTGGTTAGAGTGTCCGCCCTGAGATCGGTAGGTCGTGAGTTCAAATCCCGGCCGAGTCAAACCAAAGACTATAAAAATGGGACTCATTACCTCCCTGCTTCGCACTTGGCATTAAGGGTTGGAATTGGGGGTTAAATCACCAAAAATGATTCCCGGGCGCGGTAATGCTGCTGCCCACTGCTCCCCTCACCCCCCAGGTGGTGATCAAGGGTGATGGATCAAATGCAGAGAATAATTTCGCCACACCCCGTGTGTGTGTGACAATCATTGCTACTTTAACTTTTTTTTTTTTAACCTCAACCGACGCAAGTAGAGAGGGTGGGGGCATGGGGGGTTGGTGGTAGCCCGGAAGAGTTAGGGCTGCATGGGATTCTGGGTATTTGTTCTGTTGTGTTTATGTTGTATTACGGTGCGGATGTTCTCCTGAAATGTGTTTGTCATTCTTGTTTGGTGTGGGTTCACAGTCTGGCACATATTTGTAACAGTGTTAAATTTGTTTTTTTAAGGCCACTCTCAGTGTGACCTGTGTAGCTGTTGATCAAATATGTCTTGCAATTGCAAACATGCGTACAACACCGTCAAATGCAACATAGAACTAGGCTTGTGCGTCGTCTGTACAGGAAGTAGAGGCCAATAAAGACAGTGCCATTACGGCACCCCCTAAATATTGTTGATCAAGTCAAAATCGACAGAGATTTCGAGAGAATGGATGCCCTGAAATTCAGGGGGCTCCCACGAAAATTGGGAACGTTGGCAAGTATGACGCCGATCATGTTAAACTCGTTAAACGTCTCGCGGGCCAATTGTTTGAGACCACTGGTCTAGTCTCTTACGTGAATGAGCTAAATCAATCAATCAATCAATCAATGTTTACTTATATAGCCCTAAATCACTAGTGTCTCAAAGGGCTGCACAAACCACAACACAAACCACTATGACATCCTCGGTAGGCCCACATAAGGGCAAGGGAAACTCACACCCAGTGGGACGTCGGTGACAATGATGACTATGAGAACCTTGGAGAGGAGGAAAGCAATGGATGTCGAGCGGGTCTAACATGATACTGTGAAAGTTCAATCCATAATGGATCCAACACAGTCGCAAGAGTCCAGTCCAAAGCGGCTCGGACAGAGCAGCGAGAGTACCGTTCACAGCGGAGCCAACAGGAAACCATCCCAAGCGGAGGCGGATCAGCAGCGCAGAGATGTCCCCAGCCGATACACAGGCGAGCAGTACATGGCCACCGGACCGGTCCGGACCCCCTCCACAAGGGAGAGTGGGACATAGGAGAAAAAAGAAAAGAAACGGCAGATCAACTGGTCTAAAAAGGAGGTCTATTTAAAGGCTAGAGTATACAAATGAGTTTTAAGGTGAGACTTAAATGCTTCTACTGAGGTAGCATCTCCAACTGTTACCGGGAGGGCATTCCAGAGTACTGGAGCCCGAACGGAAAACGCTCTATAGCCCGCGGACTTTTTTTGGGCTTTGGGAATCACTAATAAGCCGGAGTCCTTTGAAGGCAGATTTCTTGCCGGGACATATGGTACAATACAATCGGCAAGATAGGATGGAGCATAATATTATTTGATATTTTACGGCTTAATAATTCCACACACAAGTCGCTCCTGAGTATAAGTCGCACCCCCGGCCAAACTATGAAAAAAAAACTGCGACTTATAGTCCGAAAAATAGGCTAATGACACCTGCTCCGACACTCAAACACAGTGACTGACTTGTGTAATAATACCGCCGATCAAAACAAACAGGAATATCAATTCATCACTGAAATAAGAGTCTTATATCTGGGTCTTACCACCATCTGTGGCACTGAGTCCGCTTCAACCTCCGCAGTCGCCGAGCGCTTGTATTGCTGAGGACTCTCTATGACCAGCTCCTTCTTTGGACCTTTACCCGCCCTTCCCTGCATTGTCAAACGCCGCGGTAAGATATTTCCAAGAAGAGTTCCAAACAGAAGTGGTTCGCCAGCATAGCCGACAGACTGGAATCCGGACTCTGGATGAAAAAGGAACGGAGACCGGAGTTTACGCACTCTGGTCTGTGACTGATCTGTCCGAGAGCGCAACGGGCTCACACCCAGGATGAGGAGATGGCTCCTCCCACACTCGGGCAGTCCAACACTCCCACACGTGTACACGCTCATGCACAAACGCTATCTGACCCTCCAACATCTACCTGAACACAATGGGCCAGACTAACCAAAGTAAATGCATTCCTCAAGTAAGAGGGGGGGGGGGGCTGACCATGGTATGTGTGAGACTGCTGAAATATGAGCCGGGGCAGAGAAAGAGATGACATCAGGCCATAAAGTTTGACTGCACCTTCAAGTGAGTCAGATGCAGTGATTTAGCACTGATAGCGCACAAACATGACAGACAGGATGTCATCGGATTGTGGCGGCAATAACAAAACTTCACCCGAATAAAATACTGAAGTTAAGACTGATTTGTGTAACGATTGGGTCACATGGTGATGCGGAGTCGTTCTCCCAATGATGCAGTCGGGCTTCGAACACAGCGTGAAGGTAAGAAACAAATGATTCATCAAAAATTAAATCAGGCTTTGACAACAACGAATAGAACTAGCATGGGAGCTAGAAAGAACATAAGGGTTTAGCATGGAGGCTAGCATAAGCAGAACTGGTAACCAAAGTCGTCACTGTTGTGCGAACACAAACTAGGAAGCAAGACTGAATGAACGGAAAAGGCAGGCTTAAATAAAGACAGTAATCAGAAAACACAGGTGCGCGTTCGGAACAGGCGGCAGGTGAAAATAATGAGTTACCAAGGAAACAAACAGAGGTGCACAAACCGGAACCGAATGAGTCCAAAACAGAAAACACAAAAAGACTCAAAAATCGAAATCAAAACATGATCCGGGCAGCGGATCACAACAACTTGACCATTTTGGAAAACAAACAGATGGGGTTCAGACGGTCACATATGACACTGAGACGTCGAAATACCTCACAAAAAGACCTCAGTTTAAGCCAGTGGTTCTCAACCTTTTTTCAGTCATGAACAATTTTTTTAAATTTAAGTACCCCCTGATCAGAACAAAGCCTTTTTGGTTGAAAAAAAAGAGATAAATAGAGCAAAATACAGCACTATGTCATCAGTTTAGTGCAAAATATTGCTCATTTGTAGTCGTCTTTCTTGAACTCTTTAGAAAAAAAGACATAAAAACAACTAAAAACTTGTGGAAAAATACCCGGTATTTTTCCACAAGTTTTTCAACATTTGCCATCTCCGGGTTGGGGAGGAGACCCTGCCCCAAGTGGAGGAGTTCAAATACCTTGGAGTCTTGTTCAACACACGGCATGCTAGCAGCGACCGAGCTACCATAGACTGACCATACCTCCTCTTTTGCGGGGCTGTCCGGGTGGAGTTTTTTAAATGCCTCAAATGTCATTTTAAGTTAGGGTTGCGTGTATTTTCAATGTACATTCAGGGTTAAGAAGGGGTTAATAACAAAACAAATTGTGAGCAGCAACATTGGTGGGGGAGGGGCAGAGACAGAGAGAGCGAGAGAGTTATGATAAACGCGCATGCATCGCCAAAGTGGTGTATGAAGTTACTACCAATTTCCACACTTAAGATGTGAATAGGTGGGTCTACTATAGTGTCTCATTTCACAAATTTGCATTATAGGTAAATGTATATAATATGTGATGTATTCTAAATTGAAATGTCCTAATTTTGCAGAATTATGAGGTTTTTTTTTTTGGTATAGGTCTGCATATAATAGGGCAGCTGTGGCTACTGATGTAGCTTACCACCAGCAGGTGTGAATGAATGTTGAGTCCCACTTCTCTGTGAGCGCTTTGAGTGTTTCGAAAAGTTATTTTTATTCTGCAAACAACTTAATTTTGGATCTCCTGGCTTTTATCGTGATTGCAATTCACTAGAACTATTTTTACAACTATTTTTGTTGATACAAATTCAGCAAAATTGCAATATATATATATATATATATATATATATATATATAGTAGGGGTGTAATGGTACACAAACATTTCAGTTCGGTACGTACCTCGGTTCAGAGGTCAGGGTTCGGTTCATTTTCGGTACAGTAAGAAAACAACAAAATATAATTCTTTCGGTTATTTATTTATCAAATTTGCAAAACCTTCCACCAAAAATATTTTTCTTAGTGGAATATTTGATGTGAAGTAATGGAAACCTTGGATAGGTCAATAATCCATAATAACATTGATTTTGATTCAATATTATGTTTTGAGCAATGACAGTTTGAAAGAAAAAAAAACGGCTTTGTTTTATTAGTCAACGTTGCAACTTTTTCTAAATTACATTTAGCCTTTCAGCTTTTTTATTTCACTTTTGTTTATTTTAATAGTATTTTTCGAATGTGCCGTGGGCCTTTAAAACATTAGCTGTGGGCCGCAAATGGCCTCCGGGGCACACTTTTGACACCCATGCATTAGATAATAAAAAATAAAATCTGTGGCGAATTCACGACAAACTTCTCCAATGTTATTTAAATTTCCATTATTCCAAAACGTATCGTTTTCAACTAAAACCAAAACAATCACTAGGCTGCAATACTGGGACGGAACGTAAATACTGAGGGGGTCCGGTCCGATCCGGTGGCCATGTACTGCTTGCCTGTGTATCGGCTGGGGACATCTCTGCGCTGCTGATCCGCCTCCGCTTGGGATGGTTTCCTGCTGGCTCCGCTGTGAACGGGACTCTCGCTGCTGTGTTGGATCCGCTTTGGACTGGACTCTCGCGACTATGTTGGATCCATTGTGGATTGAACTTTCACAGTATCATGTTAGACCCGCTCGACATCCATTGCTTTCCTCCTCTCCAAGGTTCTCATAGTCATCGTCACCGACGTCCCACTGGGTGTGAGTTTTCCTTGCCCTTATGTGGGCCTACCGAGGATGTGGTAGTGGTTTGTGCAGCCCTTTGAGACACTAGTGATTTAGGGCTATATAAGTAAACATTGATTGATTGATTGATGGTAAGATGAGGCCGAGCTCCTGTCCTGCTACTTGCTGATACAACTGCTGGGGGACATTCCAAGGTGACGAAGCAGGCGGCAAAGCCACCTTGGAGGGAAGCAGGATGTTGTCTCCTCAAGCTGGTCTCAGTTTTAAGAGCCGCACTAAGATCAGGTCAGTTCTCCAACAGCTGCTCCACTTCTACTGTCAAAGCGGGCTGGAAGTGATCACATCTAATGTTTGTAATGCCAACAATAATATTTTCTTAAGTTAAATTGCAAAATGCAATTGCACTGAGAATTGTCCAAGATCCAGATCTCTCAGAACATGTTTTTTTGTTGTTGTTTTTTGTAACTCATCCTCCCCAAGTGTCCACCCTTTACCCCGCTTTTTACGAGGCGCAGTAAATGGCGACCCATCACGGTTCCTGTTCAATGTTTGTCTAATCCTGAACAGGTTTGTGGTGAAAGTGACATTTTGTTGTGCAAAACCCAAAACCGGTGAAGTCATCACATTGTGTAAAAAGTAAATAAAAACAAAACACAGCGATTTGCAAATAATTTTCAACTTATATTCAGTTGGATGGACAGCAAAGACAAGATGCTTAACGTTCAAACTAGAAAACTTTGTTCTTTTTGGCAAATAACTCATTCGGAATTTGATGCCTGCAACATTTTTTTTTTAAGCTGACACAAGTGGCAAAAAAGACTGAGAAAATTGAGGGAATGCTCATCAAACACTTATTTGGAACATCCCACAGGTGAACAGGCTAATTGGGAACAGGTATAAAAGCAGCTTCCATGAAATGCTCAGTCATGCACAAGCAAGGACGGGACGAGGGTCACCACTTTGTCAACAAATGCATGAGCTAATTGTCGAACAGTTTAAGAACAACATTTCTCAACGAGCTATTGCAAGGGACTTCGCCATCCAAGGTCTGTAAAATCATCAAAAGGTTCAGAGAATCTGGAGAAATCACTGCACGTAAGCGATGATATTACGGACCTTCGATCCCTCAGGCGGTACTGCATCAAAAAGCAACATCAGTGTGTAAAGGATATCACCACATGGGCTCAGGAACACTTCAGAAAAACCACTGTCACTAAATACAGTTGGTCGCTACATCTGTAAATGCAAGTTAAAACTATACTATGCAAAGCCAAACCCATTTATCAACAACACCCAGAAACGCAGCCGGCTTCCCTGGGCTATCCAAGATGGACTGATGCAAAGTGGAAAGGTGTTCTGTGGTCTGACGAGTCCACATTTCAAATTTTTTTTAGAAACTGTGTACATCGTGTCCTCCGGACCATAGAGGAAAAGAACCATTTGAATTGTTATAGGAGCAAAGTTGAAAAGCCAGCATCTGGGATGGTATGGGGGTGCATTAGTGCCCATGGCATGGGTAACTTTAAGGCACCATTAATGCTGAAAGGTACATACAGGTTTTGGAGCAACATATGTTGCCATCCAAGCGACGTTAACATGGACGCCCCTGCTTATTTTAGCAAGACAATGCCAAGCCACGTATTACAACACAGCGTGGCTTCATAGTAAAAGAGTGCGGGTACTAGACTGGCCTGCCTGTAGTCCAGACCTGTCTCACATTGAAAATGTGTGGCCTAAAATATGAAGCCTAAAATACCACAACAGAGACTCCAGACTGTTGGACAACTTAAGCTGTACATCAAGCAAGAATGAATTCCACCTGAAAAGCTTCAAAAATGTGTCTCCTCAGTTCCCAAACGTTTACTGAGTGTTGTTAAAAGGAAAGGCCATGTAACACAGTGGTAAAAATGCCCCCGTGACAACTTTTTGGCAATGTGTTGCTGCCATTAAATTCAAAGTTAACGATTATTTGCAAAAACAAAATAGGTTTCTCCTGCGTTGAGGTGGCGACTTGTCCAGGGTGTACGATCCAGCCCGATCCAAGCTATAAGTCGTCTGCTTTAATCGCAAAATTACACAGTATTCTGGACATCTGTGTTGCCGAATCTTTTGCAATTTGTTCACTTAATAATGGATACGTCAAAGAAGAAAGATGTAGGTGGGAAGCGGTGTACTCAGTGGCTTAGTGGTTAGAGTGTCCGCCCTGAGATCGGTAGGTCGTATGTTCAAACCCCGGCCGAGTCATACCAAAGACTATAAAAATGGGACCCATTACCTCCCTGCTTGGCAATCAGCATCAAGGGATGGAATTGGGGGATAAAACACCATAAATGATTCCTGGGCGTGGCACCACTGCTGCCCACTGCTCCCCTCACCTCCCAGGGGGTGATCATGGGTGATGGGTCAAATGCAGAGAATAATTTCCCCACATCTGGTATGTGTGTGACAATCATTGGTACTTTAATTTTAACTTTGCAGCTGCCTTTAGCAACACAAACACAGCCGGTGTTTCCTTGTTTACATTCCCGAAGGTGAAGCTTTACTATGAAACAGAGCGGTCAAGCGAACACTGTTTCCTACCACATGTCAACCGGCAGGTTTTGGTGAGGAAATTGTGGTTATAAGTCAGCTCTTACCGTAGACATGAGCGGAGCTTGCGTCATTCCTCGTGCACCTGTCAAAGAGGCAGCTGTGTGGCTTCCTTCGAAGACACTGGTTGTCACCACACCCCTCCGACTTTCAGGTACGACAGTATAATCTCACTACAACCCTAGTGACACAATAAGCAGACAAGGGATTTTCCGGAATTATACTATTAAATGTGTCTAATAACATCTGGATCGCTCCCACTGCCCTGTCTTTTTTTTTTTTCTAGTCCTTCACTCTCACTTTCCTCATCCACAAATTAATGGGGCAATTGTCGCTTTCTCGGTCTGAATCGCTCCTGCTGCTGGTGGCCATGATTGTAAACAATGTTCAGATGTGAGGAGCTCCACAACATGTGACATCACGCGCACATCGTCTGCTACTTCCGGTACAGGCAAGGCTTTTTTATTAGCGACCAAAAGTTGCGAACTTTATCGTCGATGTTCTCTACTAAATCCTTTCAGGAAAAATATGGCAATATCGCGAAATGATCGAGTAATAATAATAATGGATTATATTTATATCGCGCTTTTTCTATTGTTAGATACTCAAAGCGCTCACATAGAAGTGGGAACCCATCATTCATTCACACGATGGTGGTGGTAAGCTACATCTGTAGCCACAGCTGCCCTGGGGTAGACTGACGGAAGCGTGGCTGCCAGTTTGCGCCTACGGCCCCTCCGACCACCACCAATCATTCATTCATCAGTGTGAGCGGCACCGGGGGCAAAGGGTGAAGTGTCCTGCCCAAGGACACAACGGCAGCGATTTGGATGTCCATAGGTGGGAAGCGAACCTGCAACCCTCAGGTTTCTGACACGGCCGCTCTACCCACTACGCCATGCAGTCCTTCACTTTCACTTTCATCATCCACGAATCTTTCATCCTCGCTCAAATTAATAGGGAAATCGTCGCTTTCTCGGTCTGAATCGCTCTTGCTGCTGGTGGCCATGATTGTAAACAATGTTCAGATGTGAGGAGCTCCACAACCCGTGACGTCACGCACACATCGTCTGCTACTTCCGGTACAGGCAAGGCTTTTTTATTAGCGACCAAAAGTTGCAAACTTTATCGTGGATGTTCTCTACTAAATCCTTTCAGCAAAAATATGGCAATATGGTGAAATGATGAAGTATGACACATAGAATGGACCTGCTATCCCCGTTTAAATAAGAACATCTCATTTCAGTAGGCCTTTAAACATCTTGTTTTTGCCGTCTATTCAGTTGAATAAAAGTTGAAAATGATTAGCAAATTTACACAACGTGCCAACTTGACTGGTTTTGCACCCTTGCAATGAGAATAAAGAGCATACCATGTTGGTGAGTGACTTAAAGGTGTCCATGTAAACTGTTCAAAAAGACAAAGGGCCTTTGTGATAAGGAGCAAAAACTATTGTGGGAATAGTCCGAGGTCCTGATTGGCATCAGCATTCTTTACCCTTTGCAGGAAGTAACTATGTTAAAAGTGCCTTTTAGATAGTGTTCTACATCAGATTGTAGGTCCAGGCATGCAGTGGAGCCGGTTACAAATCGCTAACAAAAAGGGAATAAATAACCTCTAAGATGGGTGGTGAAGCCAAGTCGTAATTCCAATTAAATATATGTGTTGGCAACATTTCAATAATAGTCAGCAGTTGATAACTCAAACTAACAAGCAAAGCAGCAGCAATGTGCTTAAAGAGCTCCCTCACACTGTTTTATATCCACTTATGGCTGAAATTTACGACGCTGCCTTCAAAGGCCTACTGAAATGAGATGTTCTTATTTAAACGGGGATAGCAGGTCCATTCTATGTGTCATACTTCATCATTTCGCCATATTGCCATATTTTTGCTGAAAGGATTTAGTAGAGAACATCCACGATAAAGTTTGCAACTTTTGGTCGCTGATAAAAAAGCCTTGCCTGTACCGGAAGTAGCAGACGATGTGCGCGTGACGTCACGGGTTGTGGAGCTCCTCACATCTGAACATTGTTTACAATCATGGCCACCAGCAGCGAGAGCGATTCGGACCGAGAAAGCGACGATTTCCTCAATAATTTGAGCAAGGATGAAAGATTCGTGGATGAGGAAAGTGAGAGTGAACGACTGAAAAAAATAATAAATAAAAAAAATAAACGGCAGAGCGATTCAGATGTTATTAGACAAATTTACTAGGATAATTCTGGAAAATCCCATATCTGCTTATTGTGTTACTAGTGTTTTAGTGAGATTATATGGTCGTTGCTGTACAACCTGAAGGTCGGAGGGGTGTGGTCACGGGTGTGAAGTGAATTATATTTATATAGCGCTTTTTCTCTAGTGACTCAAAGCGCTTTACATAGTGAAACCCAATATCTAAGTTACATTCAAAACAGTGTGGGTGGCACTGGGGGCAGGTGGGTAAAGAGTCTTGCCCAAGGACACAACGGCAGTGACTAGGCTGGCGGAAGAGGGAATCGAACCTGCAACCCTCAAGTTGCTGGCACGGTCGCTCTACCAACCGAGCTAAACCGCCCCACATTGGTGACCGCCAATGTCTCTGAGGGAAGCCACGTTTCTTGACGAGACGGAGGCAGACGGGCTGAGATATTTTTTTTTCTCCCCTCCTCCAAGGTGGAAGCATCCGACGGTCAAGGGCGGCCGGTAGGAGGAGGTAAGAGAGTCCGCATCTGCCTCTTTGACAGGTGAAGGAGGAACGACGCAAGCTCTCCGCTCATGTCTACGGTAAGAGCCGACTTATTACCACCATTTTCTCACCGAAACCTGCCGGTTGACATGTGGTTGGGAACCGTGTTCGCTTGACCGCTCTGTTCCATAGTAAAGCTTCTCCGTCATCTTTCGGGAATGTAAACAATGAAACACCGGCTGTGTTTGTGTTGCTAAAGGCGGCCGCTATACACCGCTTCCCACCTACATCTTTCTTCTTTGACGTCTCCATTATTCATTGAACAAATTGCAAAAGATTCAGCAACACAGATGTCCAGAATAATGTGGAATTATGCGATGAAAATAGACGACTTATAGCTGTTAACGGTGCAGGAACAAAATGTTGTCTACAATTCGTGACGTCAAGCGCAGGCCTCATCATACCGCGACGTTTTAGCATGATATTTCCGCGCAAAATTTGAAATTGCAATTTATTAAACTAAAGCGGCCGTATTGGCATGTGTTGCAATGTTAATATTTCATCATTGATATATAAACTATCAGACTGTGTGGTCGCTAGTAGTGGCTTTCAGTAGGCCTTTAAAGTGCATGGTCTACTTTCAGCTGGGCTGCAGCAGATGTTGACATTGTGCAGCAGAAAAGAGCATGCATGCGCACAAATGTGGATGGAATCAGCTGCCTGGAAACCAAACTTGCACGAGGGCTAAATTTAGCCATAACAAGATAACGCGGCTGTGTGTCATATAGGAGCTTCACCGAGTCCCTGAGGCATGAGGGAGCCACAGACGTAGCAGAAGGCAACGTCTGCCCTCCATTTAACTGTCTTGTCTCTCGTGAGCTGCAATGGTGCACATGCCTCAGTGTTGGAGAGGAGCCTACACCACAACTCTGACACTAATACTTGGGCCTGTGGTCTGAAAGCCATATTGCACAAATACATTGCAGCCTTATGCAAAAACGAGATGTATTACAAACCCTGTTTCCATATGAGTTGGGAAATTGTGTTAGATGTAAATATAAACAGAATACAATGATTTGCAAATCCTTTTCAAGCCATATTCAGTTGAATATGCTACAAAGACAACATATTTCATGTTCAAACTGATAACATTTTTTTTGTTGCAAATAATCATTAACTTTACAATTTGATGCCAGCAACACGTGACAAAGAAGTTGGGAAAGGTGGCAATAAATACTGATAAAGTTGAGGAATGCTCATCAAACACTTATTTGGAAGATCCCACAGGTGTGCAGGCTAATTGGGAACAGGTGGGTGCCATGATTGGCTATAAAAACAACTTCCATGAAATGTTAAGTAATTCGCAAACAAGGATGGGGCGAGGTACAGTTCGAGATGCTACCTCAGTAGAAGCATTTAAGTCTCATCTTAAAACTCATCTGTATACTCTAGCCTTTAAATAGACCTCCTTTTTAGACCAGTTGATCTGCCGCTTCTTTTCTTTCTCCTATGTCCCCCCTTCCCTTGTGGAGGGGGTCCGGTCCGATGACCATGGATGAAGTACTGACTGTCCAGAGTCGAGACCCAGGGTGGACCGCTCGTCGGGACCCAGGATGGACCGCTCGCCTGTATCGGTTGGGGACATCTCTACGCTGCTGATCCGCTTGAGATGGTTTCCTGTGGACGGGACTCTCGCTGCTGTCTTGGAGCCACTATGGATTGAACTTTCACAGTATCATGTTAGACCCGCTCCACATCCATTGCTTTCGGTCCCCTAGAGGGGGGGGGTTGCCCACATCTGAGGTCCTCTCCAAGGTTTCTCATAGTCAGCATTGTCACTGGCGTCCCACTGGATGTGAATTCTCCCTGCCCACTGGGTGTGAGTTTTCCTTGCCCTTTTGTGGGTTCTTCCGAGGATGTTGTAGTCGTAATGATTCGTGCAGTCCTTTGAGACATTTGTGATTTGGGGCTATATAAATAAACATTGATTGATGATTGATACACCCCTTTGTCCACAACTGCGTGAGCAAATAGTCAAACAGTTTAAGAACAACCTTTCTCAAAGTGCAATTGCAAGAAATTGAGGGATTTCAACATCTACGCTCCATAATATCATCAAAAGGTTCAGAGAATCTGGAGAAATCACTCCACGTAAGCGGCATGGCCGCAAACCAACATTGAATGACCGTGACCTTCCATCCCCCAGACAGCACTGTATCAAAAACCGGCATCAATCTCTAAAGGATATCACCACATGGGCTCAGGAACATACTTTAAAAACATACTTTTTTAACACTGCGTGATATCCATCCTGCAATGGTGCCCCATTAAACACCTGCTGTGAACCTGTTTTTATGTTTTATTTATTTTTTATTATGTTCTGTTTGTGTTGTGTTGTTTGTTCGGTTCTCGTATTATTTTTTAACCTGCCCATTGTACAGCACTTTGGCTACCCCTGTGGTAAATTTTAAATGTGTTATATAAATAAAGTTGATTTGATTTGATTTAGATTGTGTTGTTAAGGTACATTATTGTGATAGGGCAGGGGTCGGCAACCCGCGGCTCTAGGGCCGAATTCGGCTCTTTAGCACCGCCCTAGTGGCTCTCTGGAGCTTTTTCAAAAATATATGAAAAATGGAAATGATGAGGGGGAAAACATATTTTTTTGTGTTAATATAGTTTCTGCAGGAGGACAAACATGACACAAACATCCCTAATTGTTATAAAGCACACTGTTTATATTAAACATGCTTCACTGAGTCGAGTATTGGGCGAGCGCTGTTTTGTCCTACTAATTTTGGCGGTCCTTGAACTCACCCTAGTTTGTTTACATGTACAACTTTCTCCGACTTCCTAGGACGTGTTTTATGCCACTTCTTTTTCTGTCTCATTTTGTCCACCAAACTTATACCGTTGTGCATGAATGCACAAAGATGAGTTTTGTTGATGTTATTGACTTGTGTGGAGTGCTAATCAGACATATTTGGTCACTGCAAGCTAATCGATGCTAACATGCTATTTAGGCTAGCTGTATGTAAATATTGCATCATTATGCCTCATTTGTTGCTATATTTGAGCTCATTTAGTTTAATTTAAAGGGGAACATTATCAGCAGACCTATGTAAGTGTCAATATATACCTTGATGGAGCAGAAAAAAGACCATCTATTTTTTTAACCGATTTCCGAACTCTAAATGGGTGAATTTTGGCGAATTAAACGCCTTTCTGTTTATCATGCTGGAGGTGATGACGTCAGAATGTGACGTCGCCGAGGTAACACACCCGCCATTTTCATTTTCAACACATTACAAACACCGGGTCTCAGCTCTGTTATTTTCCGTTTTTTGGACTATTTTTTGGAACCTTGGAGACATCATGCCTCGTCGGTGTGTTGTCGGAGGGTGTAACAACACTAACAGGGAGGGATTCAAGTTGCACCACTGGCAAGAAATCTGCCGCCAGACCCCCATTGAATGTGCCAGAGTGTCTCCACATTTTACCGGCGATGCTAAGGCAGACATGGCACAGAGATGTATGGATAACCTGCAAATGCATTTGCAACGATAGTCAACGAAATCACAAAGGTGAGTTTTGTTGATTATGATTGCCAGCTAATCGATGCTAACATACTACACTAATCGATGCTAACATGCTATTTACCGGCGGTGCTAAAGCAGACATGGCACAGAGATGTATGGATAACCTGCAGATGCATTTGCAACTATATTACGTTTCCTTCCACCCACATTTAATGCGAAACAAACACTTACCAATCGACGGATTTAAGTTGCTCCAGTGTCAAAAGATGCGAAAGGCGATGCTAACGCAGCTATTCGGCCATGCTATGGCTATGAATAGCGTCAATAGCTATTCGCTCAATAGCTTCAGTTTCTTCTTCAATACTTTCATACTCCAACCATCTGTTTCAATACATGCGTAATCTGTTGAATCGCTTAAGTCGCTGAAATCCGAGTCTGAATCCGAGCTAATGTCGCTATATCTTGCTGTGGTATTCCCATTGTTTGTTTACATTGGCAGCACTGTATGACGTCACAGGGAAATGGATAGTGGTTTCGAAGAGAGCCGAAAATAAGGCACTTTAAAGCTATATTTAGGGATATTCCGAGACCGGTAAAATTTTGAAAAAAACTTCCAAAAATACAACAAGCCACTGGGAACTGATTTGTATTGTTTTTAACCCTTTTGAAATTGTGATAATGTTCCCCTTTAAGTCCTCTTAATTCAATTTATGTCTCTTGACACACTATCTGTATGTAATATGGCTTTTAATTGCTTGCGGCTCCAGACGGATTAGTTTTTGTACTTTTGGTCCATTATGGCTCTTTAAACATGTTGGGTTGCAGACCCCTAGGATAAGGTGACACTATAAAAATCTGTATTCTGTGTTTCTGACATATTGTTTCCATCGCACATTACTAATGGAGTTGATCAGCTTTCTGGCAAAGACTTACCAAAACATCACCTAAATCCAACCCCTACCTTGAAAAGGACACATTTGTACTTCTCACTTGCATAACAAAGGCTCGATAGGATCTTGGTATGAGGCGTAAAAAAAAAAAAAAACAGGGTGTAACCAGGAATGTAACAAAAACATGGCCCACCCCTCACCGCCCCTTAGCAACCACATCCCACCACCCGTGAGCCCCCAGACAGTTGTGATAATGGGATTACCGTGGAGCTACGAATGACAACATGCCAAAAAAACGGCGTAAATTACATCACTTTGGCCAGATGTGTGCGATACGGTGCTGATCGAGTACGATACAGACTGAGAGAGAAGCACATGTATGGATTTTACAATATCGTGTAATCATGAGCAGTCCGATACAGCATTGGTGATCACTGCAGAAGCACATTTGACTCAACTGCAATCTGTGAGAAAATCTAACTGTTCTGGCCAGAGATTATGTTCCTCGTCTTAACTCGTACACGACCCTAGGGTAGTTGAAACCTCTCAAATTGTAAATGGGTTATACTTGTATAGCGCTTTTCTACTTTCAAGGTACTCAAAGCGCTTTGACACTACTGTATTTCCTTGAATTGCCGCCGGGGCGCTAATTAATTTAAAACCTCTTCTCACTCTGGCATTTACCAAAGGAATGCGGTAAATTTAGGCCTGCGCTCATAAATTTGAGTGTGATGTAAGGATACATCATGAAAAGCACATTTAATAAATAAAAACGTTATTATGGTCTTACCTTTACTTATAAATGAAGTCCATGCGTAGCTCCTTCTGATCAAAAGCATCGATAACTTGTTTATAGAAGTCTTCCTTATCTTTCTTCAGTTTTAAAAGTCTCTCTGTCTCGATGGAGATCTTCCTTTATTACCTCCTGCTCCGATTGAAAGTCCAGTTTAGAAAACTGTTTTATTTTAGATATGTAATCCTCCATGTTAAAAGTGCAAGCGAGAGGGAAAAATAAACTCTTGCTGCTTGTTGTCACTTCTTCTGCAGCCGAGTAGTCGCAAGAAGGATCACTAGCGCCCTCTACCACCAGGAGGCGGGAGTCATTTAATGACTCATATTTGACACACGCAGCTACGGTATATTAATAAAACATAGCTGCTTACTGTTCTTTTTAGCATATTCAATAGCTTGGACCTTAAATCCTACTGAATAGCTCTTAATCTTCTTCCCTTTATGCGATTTCAAATGATTGAAATCAGCCTCCTCCATTTTGAAAATGACGACAGGTGAAGTGTCACTCGTGACGTGACGAGTTTGACCCGGTGGAAATTCTAGGCATATGCTAATTATTTTACGAAACGAGTTTGACCTGGCAGTAATTCTAGGCAGTCGCATACTATATATCCGGCGGCAACTCAAGGAAATACGGTATTTCCACATTCACACACTGGCATGCAAGGCCCTAACCACCATCGGGAGCAAGGGTGAAGTGTCTTGCTCAAAGACAAAACGGATGTGACGAGGTTGGTAGAAGGTCGGGATTGAACCAGGAACCCTTACTCGTTGCTAATACCAGCAAAAAAACAACAACAATTCTGTAACATCCACAAGCCATGACACAAAAGCAGCAAAAAGGTGACCTTGCATGCTTTTGTATCTTTGCGGTGGATCTTTTAAAGACTCTCTTTTCTTGCAGAGATCACACAGATAACACAACCTTGCAAATAAGAGTTGATGTCGTTCTCCTGGGAAACAGGGAATTATGAAAAAGGGTGGGAAAGTTATATTATGCAATAATGGGACTTTTGGAATCTGACTTAAATAGTCAGCATACATGACATCAGCTAATTAGACTTCTGCATTCGTCTTTTGCTTTTTACTGCTTTTTCTGGAAAATTTGCTTACAGCCTCAACATTGGGGGTTTGAAAAAAGACAAATCAAGATAAATACACTGGAAGTGGACTAGATTCTCATACTATTATGTTAGATCCACTATGGACTGGACTCTCACACTATTATGTTAGATCCACTATGGACTGGACTCTCACACTATTATGTTAGATCCACTATGGACTGGACTCTCACACTATTATGTTAGATCCACTATGGACTGGACTCTCATACTGTTATGTTAGATCCACTATGGACTGGACTCTTACACTATTATGTTAGATCCACTATAGACTGGACTCTCACACTATTATGTTAGATCCACTATGGACTGGACTCTCACTATTATGTTAGATCCACTATGGACTGGACTCTCACACTATTATGTTAGATCCACTATGGACTGGACTCTTACTATTATGTTAGATCCACTATGGACTGGACTCTCATACTGTTATGTTAGATCCACTATGGACTGGACTCTCACACTATTATGTTAGATCCACTATGGACTGGACTCTCACTATTATGCTAGATCCACTATGGACTGGACTCTCACACTATTATGTTAGATCCACTATGGACTGGACTCTTACTATTATGTTAGATCCACTATGGACTGGACTCTCTTACTATTATGTTAGATCCACTATGGACTGGAGTCTCACTCTATTATGTTAGATCCACTGTGGACTGGACTCTCACACTATTATGTCAGATCCACTATGGACTGGACTCTCACACTATTATGTTAGATCCACTATGGACCCGACTCTCACACTATTATGTTAGATCCACTATGGACTGGACTCTCACTATTATGTTAGATCCACTATGGACTGGACTCCCACTATTATGTTAGATCCATAATGGACTGGACTCTCACTATTATGTTAGATCCACTATGGACTGGACTCTCACTATTATGTTAGATCCACTATGGACTGGACTCTCACTATTATGTTAGATCCACTATGGACTGGACTCTCACTATTATGTTAGATCCACTATGGACTGGACTCTCACACTATTATGTTAGATCCACTATGGACTGGACTCTCACTATTATGTTAGATCCACTATGGACTGGACTCCCACTATTATGTTAGATCCACTATGGACTGGACTCTCACTATTATGTTAGATCCACTATGGACTGGACTCTCACTATTATGTTAGATCCACTATGGACTGGACTCTCACACTATTATGTTAGATCCACTATGGACTGGACTCTCACACTATTATGTTAGATCCACTATGGACTGGACTCTCACTATTATGTTAGATCCACTATGGACTGGACTCCCACTATTATGTTAGATCCACTATGGACTGGACTCTCACTATTATGTTAGATCCACTATGGACTGGACTCTCACTATTATGTTAGATCCACTATGGACTGGACTCTCACACTATTATGTTAGATCCACTATGGACTGGACTCACACTATTATGTTAAATCCACTATGGACTGGACTCTCACTATTATGTTAGATCCACTATGGACTGGACTCCCACTATTATGTTAGATCCACTATGGACTGGACTCTCACTATTATGTTAGATCCACTATGGACTGGACTCTCACTATTATGTTAGATCCACTATGGACTGGACTCTGATTGTCACACACATACTAGGTGTGGCGAAATCATTCCCTGCATTTGAACCATCACCCTTGATCACCACCTGGGAGATGAGGCGAGCAGTGAGCAGCAGTGGTGGACACGCCCGGGAATCATTTTTGGTGATTTAACCCCCGATTCCAACCCTCTTTGCTGCAACAATTGAATATAAACACTGATAGGGATTACTTTACCACATATGCAGGTCTGCCTGCCAAAGTTGATGGCAGGCAGACCTGGCTTGGTATGTCCTCCACACACACACACAGCTCATTAGTTGGTTCATTGGATATAAAAGTGTCACGGGTTATTTGGGAAGCTCTACTCCCAAAACATGGGATGAAAGACATCTTTATCTGAAGGGGAAAAAACCCAGCAAACACTTCAGCTCCTCTCTGTCATTCATACTTGGGGAAGGTAATTTTGCAGTTTTGTGAAAATCAGTAAGGCCTTTGTTGAAAGATCAATACATCAATTGTGACTTAGGCTAGGACTGGAAGATATGGCCTTTTTTTAATATCACAAAACAACATGTACAGTGGGGCTAGAAAGTATTTAGTCAGCCAGCGATTGTGCAAGTTCTCCCACTTCAAATGATGACAGAGGTCTGTCGTTTTCATCAACTGTGAGAGACAGAATGTGAACAAAAAATTGTAGGAATTTTAAACAATTTATTTGTAAATGATGGTGGAAAATAAGTATTTGGTCAACCATTCAGAGCTCTTACCGATGAAAGGAGGTTTTGGCTCCAAATCTCACGATACATGGCCCCATTCATTCTTTCCTTAACACGGATCAATCGTCCTGTCCCCTTAGCAGAAAAACAGCCCCAAAGCATGATGTTTCCACCCCCATGCTTCACAGTAGGTATGGTGTTCTTGGGATGCAACTCAGTTTTCTTCTTCCTCCAAACACCACCAGTTGAGTTTATACCAAAATGGATACATGGATGATACAGCAGAGGATTGGGAGGATGTCATGTGGTCAGATGAAACCAAAATAGAACTTTTTGGTATAAACTCAACTCGTCGTGTATGATACCGATGTTCTTGGTCCGCATTGCCGGCAGTAAGTCGGACACGTTTCCAGTGAGGGTTGGACTCCGCCAAGGCTGTCCTTTGTCACCCATTCTGTTCATAACTTTTATGGACAGAATTTCTAGGCGCAGTCAAGGCGTTGATGGGTTCTGGTTTGGTGGCTGCAGGATTAGGTCTCTGCTTTTTTCAGATGATGTGGTCCTGATGGCTTCATCTGGCCAGGATCTTCAGCTCTCACTGGATCGGTTCGCAGCCGAGTGTGAAGCGACCGGAATGAGAATCAGCACCTGTAAGTCGAACTCCATGGTTCACACCCAAAAAAGGGTGGAATGCCATCTCCAGGTTGGGGAGGAGACCCTGCCTTAAGTGGAGGAGTTCAAGTACCTAGGAGTCTTGTTCACGAGTGGGGGAAGAGTGGATCGCGAGATCGACAGGCGGATCGGTGCGGCGTCTTCAGTAATGCGGACGTTGTACCGATCCGTTGTGGTGAAGAAGGAGCTGAGCCGGAAGGTAAAGCTCTCAATTTACCGGTCGATCTACGTTCCCATCCTCACCTATGGTCATGAGCTTTGGGTCATGACCGAAAGGATAAGATCACGGGTACAAGCGGCCCAAATGAGTTTCCAGGTCTCTCCCTTAGAGATAGGGTGAGAAGCTCTGCCATCCGGGAGGAACTCAAAGTAAAGCCGCTGCTCCTCCACATGGAGAGGAGCCAGATGAGGTGGTTCGGGCATCTGGTCAGGATGCCACCCGAACGCCTCCCTAGGGAGGTGTTTAGGGCACGTCCAACCGGTAGGAGGCCACGGGGAAGACCCAGGACACGTTGGGAAGACTATGTCTCCCGGCTGACCTGGGAACGCCTCAGGATCCCCCAGGAAGAGCTAGATGAAGTGGCTGGGGAGAGGGAAATCTGGGCTTCCCTGCTTAGGCTAATGGCCCCGCGAGTTGACCTCGGATAAGCGGAAGAAGATGGATGGATGTATGTATGACTTCTGTTTCTTGCTCGATACCTGCCAGCTTCCACGCTACTCCTTTTTGTTTGTTATCCGCCCACGTGCGCGCTTTTTGTTTGTACCCTTTGTTTGTTTTTGTATTAGTATTTTTTATTAAATCATGTTTTCTCACTCCATGTCTGCTTCCATCTCTGCATCTTGGGGTTCATCAACAACTAACTTTGACAGAGACAAACCCGCGATATATCGAGAATATCGACATATAATTCCTAGCCCTAACTTACGCCATTCCTGCCTTCATCTAAAGTGCATCCTTCTGCATGCGTGACCTTTCACCTCATTATCTCTATTCTACCCCCCAGGCGATAATGACCTCCTGCAGTGAAAGAGAATTAAAAGGCCAAACTCAGCGCTTTATATCATCTTCTAAATCTGGCCTAATGGATTGCAAAGGTGCAAAGGACGGGTTCGGCGACATGAGGGCGTGACAAAGTGGTGACATAATATGATGAGGAAAGCACGCCCCGCGCACTCATTAAACTATCGATTAGTGAAGACTGCAGAATGCTGACAGGGGGATTAATTGAACCCATCTGGATGATAAGACTATTCTCGTGGCGAGGGAGGCGACCGTGCCCTTGACCCAATTCCCGTCTCTCAGCCAACGTCACTTGGTTTTCTGCTGATGAACCATCACGAGAGAGAGGACACATACTGTATTGTGTACGCACGCACGCACGCACGCACGCACGCACGCACGCACGCACGCACGCACGCACGCACGCACGCACGCACGCACGCACGCACGCACGCACGCACGCACGCACGCACGCACGCACGCACGCACGCACGCACGCACGCACGCACGCACGCACGCACGCACGCACGCACGCACGCACGCACGCACGCACGCACGCACGCACGCACGCACGCACGCACGCACGCACGCACGCACGCACGCACGCACGCACGCACGCACGCACGCACGCACGCACGCACGCACGCACGCACGCACGCACGCACGCACGCACGCACGCACGCACGCACGCACGCACGCACGCACGCACGCACGCACGCACGCACGCACGCACGCACGCACGCACGCACGCACGCACGCACGCACGCACGCACGCACGCACGCACGCACGCACGCACGCACGCACGCACGCACGCACGCACGCACGCACGCACGCACGCACGCACGCACGCACGCACGCACGCACGCACGCACGCACGCACGCACGCACGCACGCACGCACGCACGCACACACACACACACACACACACACACACACACACACACACACACACACACACACACACACACACACACAAGCTGGTACGGGGCAGCAGAAGCCCTGCCTGTCGCTTTTCACATGAAGAGTGGTGATTGATTTCCAGCAGACACGGTGATCTCTGTCCCCTGACACCCCTCATCCTCATCTCCATGCCAGCCTCCACATCCTCATCTCCATGCCAGCCTCCACATCCTCATCTCCATGCCAGCCTCCTCATCCTCATCTCCATGCCAGCCTCCACATCCTCATCTCCATGCCAGCCTCCTCATCCTCATCTCCATGCCAGCCTCCTCATCCTCATCTCCATGCCAGCCTCCTCATCCTCATCTCCATGCCAGCCTCCTCATCCTCATCTCCATGCCAGCCCACAGAGGCTTAAACCAATGTAGCGCTCAGCAGGAAGGCAAGATCTGGCCTTCCTGCTGCCCTATATTTCATACACTCACACTTTGCTATTTCTGTATCAGCAAGACATTTAATAATAAATGGTACTACGGAATTAAAATTCTACTTTTTTTTTTTTGCTTTTGTCTTAAAGGCAAAGAAAAACCGTGTGAATCATTTATGATACCGATGTTCTGCTATTTGCAGATATGGAAGTGGAACGTAGACGCATGTTTTAAAGTCCTACTGAAATGAGATGTTCTTATTTAAACGGGGACATCAGGTCCATTCTATGTGTCATACTTCATCATTTCGCCATATTGCCATATTTTTGCTGAAAGGATTTAGTAGAGAACATCCACGATGAAGTTCGCAACTTTTGGTGGCTAATAAAAAAGCCTTGCCTGTACCGGAAGTAGCAGACGATGTGTGCGTGACGTCACGGGTTGTGGAGCTCCTCACATCTGAACATTGTTTACAATCATGGCCACCAGTAGCTAGAGCGATTCGGACCAAGAAAGCGACGATTTCCCCATTAATTTGAGCGAGGATGAAAGATTTGGTCCTGCAGTCCTGGGTTCAAATCCAGGCTCGGGATCTTTCTGTGTGGAGTTTGCATGTTCTCCCCGTGAATGCGTGGGTTCCCTCCGGGTACTCCGGCTTCCTCCCACTTCCGAAGACATGCACCTGGGGATAGGTTGATTGGCAACACTAAATGGTCCCTAGTGTGTGAATGTGAGTGTGAATGTTGTCTGTCTATCTGTGTTGGCCCTGCGATGAGGTGGCGACTTGTCCAGGGTGTACCCTGCCTTCCGCCCGATTGTAGCTGAGATAGGCGCCAGCGCCCCCCGCGACCCCAAAAGGGAATAAGCGGTAGAAAATGGATGGATGGATGGAAAGTGAGAGTGAAGGACTAAAAAAAAAAATAAAAATAGATTATACAGTGGGAGCGATTAATATGCCATCCATCCATCATCTTCCGCTTATCCGAGGTCGAGTCGCGGGGGCAGCAGCCTAAGCAGGGAAGCCCAGACTTCCCTATCTCCAGCCACTTCGTCTAGCTCTTCCCGGGGGATCCCGAGGCGTTCCCAGGCCAGCCGGGAGACATAGTCTTCTCAACGCTTAATATGTTATTAGACAAATTTACTAGGATAATTCTGGAAAATCCCTTATCTGCTTATTGTGTTACTAGTGTTTTAGTGAGATTATATGGTGGTACCTGTACAACCTGAAGGTTGGCCCCGCACCTTTCTTCAGCACCAGTCGACAGGTGGTGGCGATGCCCATCTCTGCTCTTCGCAAGAGACCCTCTTCGAAACACGATCTTTCGAAATGATGGCTGCATAATACACTGTACTTTGTGAGTGTGGTCCAATCCAACCATGTTCGCTTGACCGCTCTGTTCCATAGTAAAGCTTGACTGTCATCTTTCGGGAATGTAAACAATGAAAGACCGGCTGTGTTTGTGTTGCTAAAGGCGGCCGCAATACACCGCTTCCCACCTACAGCTTTCTTCTTTGATGTCTCCATTGTTCATTGAACAAATTGCAAAAGATTCAGCAACACAGATGTCCAGAATACTGTGGACTTTCGCGATGAAAACAGACGACTTAATAGCTGGGAACGATGCTGGAACAAAATGACCTCTTCAATGCGTGACGATTCGGACCGAGAAAGCGACAATATCCCCATTAATTTGAGCGAGGATGAACGATTCGTGGATGAGGAAAGTGAGAGTGAAGGACTGGAAAACAAGTTTGTCCTTCAATAAAATAGTGAACATACAAGACAAGACAAAAAAGGCTCCTAATTTAGTCTGCTGACATATGCAGTAACATATTGTGTCATTTATCATTCTATTATTTTGTCAACATTATTAAGGACAAGTGGTAGAAAATTAATTAATAATCTACTTGTTCATTTACTGTTAATATCTGCTCACTTTCTCTTTTAACATGTTCTATTTACACTTCTGTTAAAATGTAATAATCACTTATTCTTCTGTTGTTTGATACCTTACATTAGTTTTGGATGATATCACACATTTGGGTATCAATCCGCTACCAAGTAGTTACAGGATCATACATTGGTCATATTCAAAGTCCTCATGTGTCCAGGGACATATTTCCTGAGTTTATAAACATAATATACATTAAAAAAAAAAAAAAGTTGTTGTGATGCCAAAAAATATCGATGTAATCACAGTAGTATTAAATAAATACGCTCCTGTACTTGGTATCATTATAGTGGATTCAACAATGGCGTTTGTCTACATCAGGGGTCAGCAACCTTTTTGAAACCAAGAGCTACTTCTTGGGTACTGATTAATGCCAAGGGCTACCAGTTTGATACACACTTCAATAAATTGCCAGAAATAGACAATTTGCTCAATTTACCTTTAATAAAAAGAAGAATAGAGCGCAGTGGGAGCAATTCAGATGTTATTAGACACATTTACTAGGATCATTCTGGAAAATCCCTTATCTGCTTATTGTGTTACTAGTGTTTTAGTGAGATTATATGGTCGTACCTGTGGTCCAATCCAACCGTGTTCGCTTGACCGCACTGTTCCATAGTAAAGCGAGAGTGAAGGACTAGAATAAAAAATTAAAAAACGAGGGCAGTGGGAGCGATTCAGATGTTATTAGACAAATTTACTAGGATAATTCTGAAAGAATCCCTAATCTGTTTATTGTGTTACTAGTGTTTTAGTGAGATTATATGGTACCTGAAAGTCGGAGGGGTGTGGCCACGGGTGTGGTGACCGCCAGTGTCTCTGAGGGAAGCCACGTTTCTCGACGAGCTGAGCTGAACATGGAAGCATCCCAGGTTCTGGGGCGGCCGGTCGAAGTAGGCAAGAGATTCCCCAGCTGCCTCTTTGACAGGTTGCACGAGGAACGACTCAATCTCCGCTCATTTCTACGGTAAGAGCCGACCTATTACCACAATTTTCTCACCGAAACCTGCCGGTTGACATGTGGTAGAGAACCATGTTCGCTGGACCGCTCTGTTCCATAGTAAAGCTTCACCTTCGGGAATGTAAACAAGGAAACACCGGCTGTGTTTGTGTTGCTAAAGGCGGCCGCAATACACCGCTTCCCACCTACATCGTTCTTCTTTGACGTCTCCATTACTAATCGAACAAATTCAGCAACACGGATGTCCAGAATACTGTGTAATTATGCGATTAAAGCCGTGATCGGGGCTGGAAGAAAATGTCCGCTACAATCCGTGACGTCACAAAGGAGGTAATAAAGGAAGATCTCCATCAAGACAGAGACTTTTAAAACTGAAGAAAGATAAGGAAGACTTCTATAAACAAGTTATCGATGCTTTTGATCAGAAGGAGCTGTGCATGGACTTCATTTATAAGTAAAGGTAAGACCATAATAACGTTTTTTTTTATTAAATGTGCTTTTCATGATGGTATCCTTACATCACACTCAAATTTATAAGCGCAGGCCTAAATATACCGCATGCCTTTGGTAAACGCCGGAGTGAGAAGAGGTTTTAAATTAATTATCAAGGAAATGATGTATTCAAAAATCCCCAACGCCTCAACAAGAACAAAGTGAAAGAAGTCTTGAGTTGTAAATAGATGAAGAATAAGGTTGCAGCACTATAATGGTGTAAGCAGTCCTGTGCGGGGACACATGTACACACCTTAAGCACTCTCAGCGTGGGCAAAACACGCGACTCCCGCCGACTCAGCGCCCGCTCCACCTCAGACGGCCCAATGGGCTCGGCAGCTCCTTTACAGATGTAGCCGCTACAGTTCCTCTCTAGGACGGTTCGCAGCCCATCCAGGACCACCGTGCTGGTGGTGCAGCCCATTCCTGCGGGTCCGCACGGGCATCAGTCAAGAGAGCCTGCTCGTGACCCAGTTATGTCGCTTTCCTGATCCATGCTCTGACCCAGCGATCCACCACTTCTCACCCAGGGATGGGAGCGCCGAGGTCCGGGTGCAAGGCTTCAGAATGGTGAGACGAAAAAGAGAAGAACGGCCGGAGGATAAATATATGCAGACAGAGAGAGAGAGAAGAGTATGTGCTCGCCTCTCCACTTTGTGCAGGCAGGAGTGAGCCAGTCAGCGGGCGAGATGCGGCGAGTGAGAGAGCAAGTGAGGATGAGCAGAGGACGAGGGATGGGAGGGATGAAGGATACTAAACAAGCCGTGCAGCAGCTTCCGTGATGAACTTACACAGAAAATGACTACCGTATTTCCTTGAATTGCCGCCGGGGCGATAATTAATTTAATTTACCAAAAGGCATGCGGTAAATTTAGGCCTGTGCTTAAAAATTTGAGTGTGATGTAAGGATACCATCCTGAAAAGCACATTTAATTAAAAAAAAAACGTTATTAGGGTCTTACCTTTACTTATAAATGAAGTCCATGCGCAGCTCCTTCTGATCAAAAGCATCAATAACTTGTTTATAGAAGTCTTCCTTATCTTACTTCAGTTTTAAAAGTCTCTCTGTCTCGATGGAGATCTTCCTTTATTACCTCCTGCTTGCATTGAAAGTCCGGTTTAGAAAACGGTTTTATTTTAGAAATGTAATCCTCCATGTTAAAAGTGCAAGCGAGAGGAAAAAATGAATTCTTGCTGCTTGTTGTCACTTCTTCTGCAGCCCAGTAGTCGCAAGAAGGATCACTAGCGCCCTCTACCACCAGGAGGCGGGAGTCATTTAATGACTCATATTTGACACACGCAGCTACGGTATATTAATAAAACATAGCTGCTTACTGTTCTTTTTAGCATATTCAATAGCTTGGACCTTAAATCCTACTGAATAGCTCTTAATCTTCTTCCCTTTATGTGATTTCAAATGATTGAAATCAGCCTCCTCCATTTTGAAAATGATGACAGGTGAAGTGTCACTCGTGACGTGACGAGTTTGACCCGGCGGAAATTCTAGGCATATGCTAATTATTTGGCAAAACGAGTTTGACCCGGCGGAAATTCTAGACATGCGCTAATAAAAATAAGACTTTGCGAAACGAGTTTGACCCAGCGTTAATCCTGAGCCGGCGGAAATTCTAAGAATATGCTAATTATTTTGCGAAACAGGCGCATACTATATACCCGGCAGCAATTCAAGGAAATACGGTATGTTTGGCCACTTTAGTCCCTATAACCAACGTGTTTTCCCAATGTTCCTTCTAATAACTAATCATTAGGATGCTTTAGGGCTGGGCGATATATCGATTTACTCGATATATCGCGGCTTTGTCTCTGTGTGATATAGAAAATGACTATATCGTGATAGTCGAGTATATGTTCTCACGCAGTTGCTTTTAGCTGCGGGCATTACACTTCAGGTGTTTCTCAGTCTCTTGTCTCTCCTTCTCAAAGAGACATGAAACAAGCGCACCTTCTTACATAAGTCACATACGCCCTCGCCGAGCAGAGAGGTAGCAACATGGGTAACGTTAGCTGTGATGCTAGCAGAGCGGTGCTAGTGGTAATGCCAGAAAGAGAAGGTGCAAATCTGGTAACAAATGAAGGAAGAATAATTCATTCCCAAGAAAAACAGCAGGGAGTCCATCGTTTGGCAGTGGTTTGGCTTCAAGCGGGAAGATGTAGGACAGACAACCGTAATTTGTTAAGTGTGGGGCAAAAAGTAGCAGCACTGCTAATTTGAAGCATCATTTGAAAAGTCACCCACTAGACCAGGCCTGGGCAATTATTTTGACTCGGTGGCCACATTTCGAGAAAAAAATGTGTCTATTCTATTTTTATGAACACTAATACAAAACCTCACAATAATGTCCGATTGAATGCTAAAAAGGTTGTGACAGACCGCCTTAAAAAACGTAATAGAATTTTACATTTTTCTATGAAGGATAAAACACTGAATATTGACAAAATATGAATGTCACACCCGCTTTCCATAGACATATTTTACAATCAAGTAAAACGCAACAAAAATGCAACAAACTGTGAAATATGAAGGTGAAGGGTACAAAATAAACCCATCTACAATCTGATATATCTGATAGTTGCTGAATTCCCCCCAGAGATCAATAAGAACTTTCTATTCTATTCTATATATCACTGAGCTTTAGAACTTTGTTGTGAAAATCTCCTTCCGCATCTGTGGAAACGCTTCCCGACCACACTACTTAGTGCCTCGTCTGAGCTGCTGTGACGTAGATGACCATAGTAACTAATTAGATGACCATAGTAAGTAATTAGATGACCATAGTAACTAATTAGATGACCATAGTAACTAATTAGATGACCATAGTAACTAATTAGATGACCATAGTAACTAATTAGATTACCATAGTAAGTAATTAGATGACCATAGTAACTAATTAGATGACCATAGTAACTAATTAGATGACCATAGTAACTAATTAGATGACCATAGTAACTAATTAGATGACCATAGTAACTGGTATATCATCCATAAGCGCAGATTCCAACCATGGAAATAGTTTGTATAGTTGAAGACTTACGGTCATTAGAAAACATGACTACACATCATAAAGGCAGCTACACTTTCCATCTTAAACATCTGAAAATAATATTTGGGAATATGACCCCCGGGCCTTAAGTTGCCAAGGTCTGCGTTAGAGAATGAAGAGTGTTTGAAACTCCACATGTCAACATCCATTCGGGGCCACACCCACAACCCAACCAACAACCTCCAAGCAAAAAAAAGCCAACAACAGAAGGAGACAGTGTCCGCAGGAACCTACCACAGAGTGAAGGACATACACTGTTTAAACTACTATTATGCAGCTCATTTTTATTTGACACTTATTGAAATATCTTATGTGACCTCATGCACAAAAGTGCACTTTATTTGTTTTAAACTATTGTAGTGGCGTTCTGTACAAAAAGTGCACTTTAATTTAGTGTTGTTTTGATATGTCATCTTAGTGACATCATGCACAAAAGTGCACTTTATTTGTTTTAAACTATTGTAGTGGCGTTCTGTACAAAAAGTGAACTTTAATCTAGTTGTTTTGATATGTCATCTTAGTGACATCATGCACAAAAGTGCACTTTATTTGTTTTAAACTATTGTAGTGGCATTCTGTACAAAAAGTGCACTTTAATCTAGTTGTTTTGATATGTCATCTTAGTGACATCATGCACAAAAGTGCACTTTATTTGTTTTAAAGTATTGTAGTGGCGTTCTGTGCAAAAAGTGCACTTTAATCTAGTTTTGATATGTCTTCTTAGTGACATCATGCACAAAAGTGCACTTTATTTGTTTTTAACAATTGTAGTGGCGTTCTGTACAAAAAGTGCACTTTAATCTAGTTGTTTTGATATGTCATCTTAGTGACATCATGCACAAAAGTGCACTTTATTTGTTTTTAACAATTGTAGTGGCGTTCTGTGCAAAAAGTGTACTTTAATCTAGTTGTTTTGATATGTCACCTTAGTGACATCATGCACAAAAGTGCACTTTATTTGTTTTTAACAATTGTAGTGGCGTTCTGTACGAAAAGTGCACTTTAATCTAGTTGTTTTGATATGTCATCTTAGTGACATCATGCACAAAAGTGCACTTTATTTGTTTTTAACAATTGTAGTGGCGTTCTGTACAAAAAGCGCACTTTAATCTAGTTGTTTTGATATGTCATCTTAGTGACATCATGCACAAAAGTGCACTTTGTTTTTAACAATTGTAGTGGCGTTCTGTACATAAAGTGCATTTTAATCTAGTTGTTTTGATATGTCATCTTAGTGACATCATGCACAAAAGTGCACTTCATTTGTTTTAAATAATTGTAGTGGCGTTCTGTACATAAAGTGCATTTTAATCTAGTTGTTTTGATATGTCACCTTAGTGACATCATGCACAAAAGTGCACTTTGTTTTTAACAATTGTAGTGGCGTTCTGTACAAAAAGTGCACTTTAATCTAGTTGTTTTAATATGTCATCAAAGTGACATCATGCACAAAAGTGCACTTTATTTGTTTTTAACAATTGTCGTGGCGTTCTGTACAAAAAGTGCACTTTAATCTAGTTGTTTTAATATGTCATCTTGGTGACATCATGTACAAAAGTGCACTTTATTTGTTTTTAACAATTGTAGTGGCGTTCTGTACATAAAGTGCACTTTAATCTAGTTGTTTTGATATGTCATCTTAGTGACATCACGCACAAAAGTGCACTTTATTTGTTTTTAACAATTGTAGTGGCGTTCTGTACATAAAGTGCACTTTAATCTAGTTGTTTTGATATGTCATCTTAGTGACATCATGCACAAAAGTGCACTTTTATTTGTTTTAACAATTGTAGTGGCGTTCTGTACATAAAGTGCACTTTAATTTAGTTGTTTTGATATGTCATCTTAGTGACATCATGCACAAAAGTGGACTTTATTGGTTTTTAACAATTGTAGTGGCGTTCTGTACATAAAGTGCACTTTAATCTAGTGGTTTTGATATGTCATCTTAGTGACATCATGCACAAAAGTGCACTTTATTTGTTTTTAACAATTGTAGTGGCGTTCTGTACAAAAAGTGCACTTTAGTCTAGTTTTGATATGTCATCTTAGTGACATCATGCACAAAAGTGCACTTTATTTGTTTTTAACAATTGTAGTGGCGTTCTGTACATAAAGTGCACTATAATCTAGTGGTTTTGATATGTCATCTTAGTGACATCATGCACAAAAGTGCACTTTTATTTGTTTTTAACAATTGTAGTGGCGTTCTGTACAAAAAGTGCACTTTAATCTAGTTGTTTTGATATGTCATCTTAGTGACATCATGCACAAAAGTGCACTTTATTTGTTTTTAACAATTGTAGTGGCGTTCTGTACAAAAAGTGCACTTTAATCTAGTTGTTTTGATATGTCATCTTAGTGACATCATGCACAAAAGTGCACTTTATTTGTTTTAAACAATTTTAGTGGCGTTCTGTACAAAAGTGCACTTTAATCTAGTTTTGATATGTCTTCTTAGTGACATCATGCACAAAAGTGCACTTTATTTGTTTTTAACAATTGTAGTGGCGTTCTGTACAAAAAGTGCACTTTAATCTAGTTGTTTTGATATGTCATCTTAGTGACATCATGCACAAAAGTGCACTCATAGCTTGTTTTAAAATGTCTTTGACAATCTTGCACTTTCTGTTTTGGAAATGACATGAATGTTTGTGCCACTGCTTAATAACGGTTTAATAAATACACTTTTAGTTGTGATTTTCCTCTCTGCATGAAAGTTTAAAAGTAGCATATATTAATGCAGTATAAAGAAGAATGTTTCAATGTAGACACATAGAATCATCATGCTGCTGTCATTATATGTGTCAAGTGTTCATTGAAAATATGGAGATATATATGGTGCATCGTGACATGGCCTCAAAATATTGAGATATTAATAAAAGGCCATATCGTCCAGCCCTAGGATGTTTTGTATGATTCATTTTTGAACAAACTAGCGGAATTTGAACTCTTGTGAGCCACGGCTGTTGTTTGACATCACATGAGTGAAAATGAAATAAATGGGTTACAGCAAATGCGAGCTGATATCCAGAGGGAGAGTTTGAAGCCTGTGCACAGGCAAACAGCAATATGGCTGAATGCTTTTCTAGTTCAGCTGAGCGGTCGAGGCCAATGGAGGGAGTCTCATTGAATTAATGGTGAACACAATCAGTCAGCTGCCTCAACGAGTCGGAATATAATAACGCCAAGCATTTTTTTTTACATGACAATATTACCTGACTTAACGGGGAACTGCACTTTTTTCAGGGAATTTTGCCTATCGTTTACAATCAGAATGTAGGACAAGAAGACACCTTTTTTTTTGTTTATCCATTTTAACTCATAAAAAAGGTACAACATAAAGTAGCAAGAAACACGTCAATAATGCACAAAACAAAACAAGTTTTAGAGCAGGGGTCAGCAACCTTTTTGAAACCAAGAGCTACTTCTTGGGTACTGATTAATGCCAAGGGCTACCAGTTTGATACACAATTAAATAAAATGCCAGAAATAGCCAATTTGCTCAATTTACCTTTAATAAATAAATCTATATATATATTTAAAAAAAAGGGTATTTCTGTCTGTCATTCCGTCGTACATTTTTTTTCCTTTTACGGAAGGTTTTTTGTAGAGAGTAAATGATGAAAAAAACACTTAATTGAACGGTTTAAATGAGAAAAAAACAGGAAAAAAATTGAGATGAAATTTTGAAACATAGTTTATCTTCAATTTCGACTCTCTAAAATTAAAAATTCACCCGAAAAAAATAGGGGAAAAACTAGCCAATTCGAATCTTTTCGAAAAAATTTAAAAAATAATTTATGGAACATCATTAGTAATTTTTCCTGATTAAGATTAATTTTAGAATTTTGATGACATGTTTTAAATAGGTTAAAATACAATCTGTATTTTGTTAGAATATATAACAAATCGGACCAAGCTATATTTCTAACAAAGACAAATCATTATTTCTTCTAGAACAAAAATGTTAAAAGAAATTCAAAAGACTTTGAAATAAGATTTAAATTTGATTCTAAAGATTTTCTAGATTTGCCAGAATATTTTTTGGGGAATTTTAATCATGATAAGTTTGAAGAAATATTTCACAAATATTCTTCGTCGAAAAAACAGAAGCTAAAATGAAGAACCAAATTAAAATTGATGTATTATTCTTTACAATAAAAAAAATAAATTTACTTGATTATTGATTTAAATTGTCAGGAAAGAAGAGGAAGGAATTTAAAAGGTAAAAAGGTATATGCGTTTAAAAATTCTTAAATCATTTTTAAGGTTGTATTTTTTCTCTAAAATTGTCTTTCGGAAAGTTATAGGAAGCAATTCGAATTTATTTAAACAAGTGAAGACCAAGTCTTTAAAATATTTTCTTGGATTTTCAAATCCTATTTGAGTTTTGTCTCTCTTAGAATTAAAAATGTCGAGCAAAGTGAGACCAGCTTGTTAGTAAATAAATACAATTTAAAAAATAGAGGCAACTCACTGGTAAGTGCTGCTATTTGAGCTATTTTTAGAACAGGCCAGTGGGCGACTCATCTGGTCCTTACGGGCGACCTGGTGCCCGCGTTGGTGACCCCTGTTCTAGACCAAAAATCACTTCATATTCTTTACTGTTCCAGATGTTACATATCTGAGTTATCTGAGTGGATGAGGAAAGTAAAAGTGAACGACTAGAAGAAAAAAAAAAAAGAATAGGGCGATTCAGATGTTATTAGACACATTTACTAGGATAATTCTGGAAAATCCCTTATCTGCTTATTGTGTTATTAGTGTTTTAGTGAGATTACGTTTCTCGACGAGGCAAGGCAGCCGGGCTGAGATTTTTTTTTTTCCCCCCTCCTCCACGGTGTAAGCATCCGACGGTCGGGGGCGGCCGTTGGGAGGAGACAAGAGAGTCCGCAGCTGCAGGAGGCGAGGCATGACGCAAGTTCTCCGCTCATAACTACGATAAGAGCCGACTTAATACCACCATTTTCTCACTGAAACCTGCCGGCGGACATGTGGTAGTGAACCATGTTCGCTTGACCGCTCTGTTCCATAGTAAAACTTCACCATCAGCTTTCGGGAATGTAAACAAGGAAACACCGGCTGTGTTTGTGTGGCTAAAGACGCCCGCAATACAAAGCTTCTCACCTACATCTTTCTTCTTTGACGTCTCCATTATTAATTGAACAAATTGCAAAAGATTCAGCAACACAGATGTCTAGAATAATGTGTAATTATGCGATTAAAGCAGACTACTTATAGCTGGGATCGGGCTTGTTTGTGTTGATAAAGGCGCCCGCAATACACCGCTTCCCACCTACATCTTTCTTCTTTGACGTCTCCATTATTAATTGAACAAATTGCAAAAGATTCAGCAACACAGATGTCTAGAGTAATGTGTAATTATGCGATTAAAGCAGACGACTTATAGCTGGGATCGGGGCTGGATCAAAATGTCCTCTACAATCCGTGACGGCACGCGTCATCATACCGCAACGTTTTCAAAAGGATTTAAAATTGCAATTTAGTAAACTAAAGCGGCCGTATTGGCATGTGTTGCAATGTTAATATTTCATCATTGATATATAAACTATCAGACTGCGTGGTCGCTAGTAGTGGCTTTCAGTAGGACTTTAAACTGAGGTCCAGTATCAAGACTATTTTGGCCAACTTCTAATAAATTATTGTGGCACATGGGAGACTCAGAACTGTTGAAAAATACTACATTATGAAACCTTTAAAAAATATACATGGGCACCAGATAATGCTAGGCTTACCCGTGTTTCCACACACAGAAGAATAGAAAAACTAGGAAAGAAAAGACGGTCTTGGTTTATTTATCCGTTCCCCCCTTCCTGTTCCTGCCGCCGCAAGACTCAGAAGACAATAAGAGCAGACTTATTACCACCATTTTTTCACCGAAACCGGCCAATTGACATGTGGTAGGGAACCATGTTCGCTTGACCACTCTGTTCCATAGTAAAGTTTCACGGTCATCTTTCAGGAATGTAAACAAGGAAACACTGGCTGTGTTTGTGTTGCTAAAGGTGGCCGCAATACACCGCTTCCCACCTACATCTTTCTTCTTTGACGTCTCCATTATTAATTGAAGAAATTGCAAAAGATTCAGCAACATATGTCCATAATAATGTGGAATTATGCAATGAAAAGAGACGACTTATAGCTGTGAACAGTGCTGGAATAAAATGTCCTCTACAATGCGTGACGTCACGCGCAGGCGTCATCATACCGCGACGTTTTAGCGTGATATTTCCGCGCAAAATTTAAAATTGCAATTTAGTAAACTAAAGCGGCCGTATTGGCATGTGTTGCAATGTTAATATTTCATCATTGATATATAAACTATCAGACTGTGTGGTCGCTAGTAGTGGCTTTCAGTAGGCCTTTAAACTGAGGTCCAGTATCAAGACTATTTTGGCCAACTTCTAATAAATTATAGTGGCACATGGGAGACTCAGAACTGTTGAAAAATACTACATTATGAAACCTTTAAAAAAATATATAACCAGATAATGCTAGGCTTACCCGTGTTTCCACACACAGATGAATAGAAAAACTAGGAAAGAAAAGACGGTCTTGGTTTATTTATCCGTTCCCCCCTTCCTGTTCCTGCCGCCGCAAGACTCAGAAGACAATAAGAGCAGACTTATTACCACCATTTTTTCACCGAAACCGGCCGATTGACATGTGGTACGGAACCATGTTCGCTTGACCACTCTGTTCCATAGTAAAGTTTCACGGTCATCTTTCAGGAATGTAAACAAGGAAACACTGGCTGTGTTTGTGTTGCTAAAGGTGGCCGCAATACACCGCTTCCCACCTACATCTTTCTTCTTTGACGTCTCCATTATTAATCGAAGAAATTGCAAAAGATTCAGCAACATATGTCCATAATAATGTGGAATTATGCGATGAAAAGAGACGACTTATAGCTGTGAACAGTGCTGGAATAAAATGTCCTCTACAATGCGTGACGTCACGCGCAGGCGTCATCATACCGCGACGTTTTAGCATGATATTTCCGCGCAAAATTTAAAATTGCAATTTAGTAAACTAAAAAGGCCGTATTGGCATGTGTTGCAATGTTAATATTTCATCATTGATATATAAACTATCAGACTGTGTGGTCGCTAGTAGTGGCTTTCAGTAGGACTTTAAACTGAGGTCCAGTATCAAGACTATTTTGGCCAACTTCTAATAAATTATTGTGGCACATGAGAGACTCAGAACTGTTGAAAAATACTACATTATGAAACCTTTAAAAAAATATATGACCAGATAATGCTAGGCTTACCCGTGTTTCCACACACAGATGAATAGAAAAACTAGGAAAGAAAAGACGGTCTTGGTTTATTTATCCGTTCCCCCTTCCTGTTCCTGCCGCCGCAAGACTCAGAAGACAATACAGTTATTAAAAATGTGTCACTGCATGCACACTAATTACTCCCCAGGCATGTATGCTCAAGTGCACTTAGAATACCTCACACAAAGTGCACTGTGCAGTCAACCAAACACCTCCAAAGTCTTGTTTGGTCATGAATTTAGTCAAAAGCAGATTTCAGGTAGAGTAACAGGAGAGGGTGATTCCTTCAAAGCGTCATGATGTTGCACTATGGATGCTCGCCTGCTGCTGAGTGAATATTTCAGGAGGCTGACACACTGAACTACATTCCACCCGACTACCAAAGCAACCACAAGGCAAAGCAGCTGAGCCCTCCGGATGAACGGATTCAGAAGACGGGGAGGATGACAATAACCAACTGTCTGGCGGAGCAGAACCACGCTGATTATTTTGGATTGAGTTGCTAGAAATTAGTTGATTGATGCCTCTGAAAATGTTGCTGGAAAACTTGCCAATTGCTTACAATATTCATGTGCTCTCCTAATACAAGGATATTTTTCTTCCTTTTATGCTGGATTTGTTTTACAATCTTAGTATTAAGTGTGTTACCTCGGTGACGTCGCTAAAAGAGCGATAAACAGAAAGGCGTTTAATTTGCCAAAATTCACCCATTTAGAGTTCGGAAATCGGTTAAAAAAATATATGGTCTTTTTTCTGCACCATCAAGGTATATATTGACGCTTACATAGGTCTGCTGATAATGTTCCCATTTAATAAATACACTTTAAGGTGTGATTTCCCTCTCTGCATGGAAGTTTAAAAGTAGCATATATGAATACAGTATAAAGAAGAATGTTTGAATGTAGACACATAGAATCATCATACTGCTGTCATTATATGTGTCAAGTGCTCATTCAAGGCTAAGGCAAAATATGGAGATATATATGGTGATAAGGACTAAAAAAATGGAGATATTAATAAAAGGCCATATCGCCCAGCCCTACCTCCAGTTGTCAGAAATATTGCAAGCAATTACTCGATGACTTAGGGCATGGGTGTCAAACTCTGGCCCGCCATGTAATTTAATTTGGCCCTTGAGGCAATATCAATTTAGCATTAGAGCTGGCCCGCCGCTGTTATACAGCGTCGGTGCCGCTGTAACACCGCATTCACCGCTAATACTCATACTTGCCAACCCTCCTAATTTTCTCGGTAGACTCCCGAAGTTAAGTGCCCCTCCCGAAAATCTCCCGGGGCAACCATTCTCCTGAATTTCTACCGATTTCCACCTGGACAACTATATTGGGGGCGTGCATTTAAGGCACTGCCTTTAGCGTTCTCTACAACCTGTCGTCACGTCCGCTTTTCCTCCATACTAACAGCGTGTCACATAATATTTGTGGCTTTTACACAAACACACACGCACAAGTGAATGCAATGCATACTTGGTCAACAGCCATACACGTCACACTGAGGGTGGCCATATAAACAACTTTAACACTGTTACAAATATGCGCCACACTGTGAACCCACACCAAGCAAGAATGACAAACACATTTCGGGTCAACATCCGCACCGTAACTCAACAGAACAAATACCCAGAACCCCTTGCAGCACTAAGTCTTCCGGGAAACTTCCAGCAAACTGACCAATAATTAATGTTTTATTCATGCATTTTCTCTTGCAACTTCAAGGCTTGAATGTTTGGTTCATTAATTATTGTTATTTTATTTTCATACTTGGTCAACAGCCATACAGGTCACACTGAGGGTGGCCGTATAAACAACTTTAACCATGTTACAAATATGCGCCCCACTGTGAACCCACACCAAGCAAGAATGACAAAAACATTTCGGGTGAACATCCGCACCGTAATACAACAGAACAAATACCCAGAACCCCTTGCAGCACTAACTCTTCCGGGAAACTTCCAGCAAACTGACCAATAATTAAGGTTTTATTCATGCATTTTCTCTTGTAACTTCAAGGCTTGTATGTTTGGTTCATTCATTATTGTTATTTTACTTTCATACTTGGTCAACAGCCATACAGGTCACACTGAGGGTGGCCCTATAAACAACTTTAGCACTGTTACAAATATGCGCCACACGGTGAACCCAAACCAAGCAAGAATGACAAACACATTTCGGGTGAACATCCGCACCGTAACACAACAGAACGAATACCCGGATTCCCTTGCAGCACTAACTCTTCCGGGAAACTTCCAGCAAACTGACCAATAATTAAGGTTGTATTCATGCATTTTCTCTTGTAACTTCAAGGCTTGAATGTTTGGTTCATTCATTATTGTTATTTTATTTTCATACTTGGTCAACAGCCATACAGGTCACACTGAGGGTGGCCGTATAAACAACTTTAACATTGTTACAAATATGCGCCCCACTGTGAACCCACACCAAGCAAGAATGACAAAAACATTTCGGGTGAACATCCGCACCGTAATACAACAGAACAAATACCCAGAACCCCTTGCAGCACTAACTCTTCCGGGAAACTTCCAGCAAACTGACCAATAATTAACGTTTTATTCATGCATTTTCTCTTGTAACTTCAAGGCTTGAATGTTTGGTTCATTAATTATTGTTATTTTACTTTCATACTTGGTCAACAGCCATACAGGTCACACTGAGGGTGGCCGTATAAACAACTTTAGCACTGTTACAAATATGCGCCACACGGTGAACCCACACCAAGCAAGAATGACAAAAACATTTCGGGTGAACATCCGCACCGTAATACAACAGAACAAATACCCAGAACCCCTTGCAGCACTAACTCTTCCGGGAAACTTCCAGCAAACTGACCAATAATTAAGGTTTTATTCATGCATTTTCTCTTGTAACTTCAAGGCTTGAATGTTTGGTTCATTCATTATTGTTATTTTACTTTCATACTTGGTCAACAGCCATACAGGTCACACTGAGGGTGGCCCTATAAACAACTTTAGCACTGTTACAAATATGCGCCACACGGTGAACCCAAACCAAGCAAGAATGACAAACACATTTCGGGTGAACATCCGCACCATAACACAACAGAACGAATACCCAGAACCCCTTGCAGCACTAACTCTTCCGGGAAACTTCCAGCAAACTGACCAATAATTAATGTTTTATTCATGCATTTTCTCTTGTAACTTCAAGGCTTGAATGTTTGGTTCATTCATTATTGTTATTTTATTTTCAAATGTATTATTAGCCTGTGGAAAAAAAAAGATATTTACCTCAGAAGATTACAAATAGAAAAAAAGGCATAACATTTTTTTTTTATTTTATTTGATATGCCATTGATATTTTTTTAATTATTATTATTTGAAACTGGATTTTGCATGTCACTATAAAGTTATATAAGCCTTGCTTGTTCAATATTTAATGCAAAACTTGTTTGGGTCCCTCTTAAAAGGTTCATTTGTTCAACCTTGGCCCGCGGCTTTGTTTCGTTTGAAATTTTGGCCCACTCTGTGTTTGAGTTTGACACCCCTGACTTAGGGGTTTACAAATGGGAGATTGGAATGAAGTACGGCTGTGAGCAGACAAAACTGGATGTGTCACACAGGTGGTGATCAGACATGTTGTGCCTCGAGGACACAAATTCCTCGGGTGCAAGAAGTGACATGATCACAGACTATTTAAAGGTAAAGGACCTTAATGTGCAGGGAAGTAGTAGGAAGGATTAAGAAAAGGATCAGGATGTTTGTCTGCTGATTTTAAAGTCCTACTGAAAGCCAATACTACCCACCATGCAGTCTGATAGTTTATTAAAATATTAACATTGCAACACATGCCAATTGTCACGCCTGTAAATCTGGTTTTATGTTTGATCATGTTTTGTTTTGTTTTGTTTTCTGGACACTTGTTCCGTTTTTTTCACTTCCTGGTTTGTTTTTGTTACCATAGCTACTCATTAGTTCCCCCTAGTCACGCCTCGATCATCAGCCTCTCACACCTGTTTCTAGTTACCACGGCCACTATTTAGGTCACTTGCTTTCTGTTTATCGTTCTGGCATTTTTGCATTCTGCCTCATGCCTGCATTTCTCGTACCAACCTTCATGCCTTGCCACGCTGCTAAACCTTTGGACCACGCCACCTAAGATCCGTGTATTTTTTCGCCTGAGTGCAAGTTTTGGTTTATTGAGTATCTTTGTTAGCATCTTTTGTTTATTTGTAGATAGTCCTGCCTTTGTGCGGTTTTTGTTAACGTTTTAGCATCGATTATTATCCGCCATCGAGCGTGCTTTTTGTTTTGCCTTTTGTATTTTAGTAACAAATAAAAATGTACTTACATTCATCCTTGCATCGAGGAAGAATAAACACCCACAGTTCTGGCATGACACCAATACGGCCGGTTTATTTTACTAAATTACAATTTAGAGTTTCTTGTTGAAAACGTCGCAAAATGATGACGCGTGTTTGGGTTGTAGCGGACATATTAGCCCAACACCACTTACAGCTAAAAGTCGTCTCTTTTCATCACATAATTACACAGTAATTTGGACATCTGTGTTGCTGAATCTTTTGCAATTTGTTCAATGAATAATGGAGACGTCAAAGAAGAATGCTGTTGGTGGAAAGCGGTGGATTGCAGCTGCTTTTAGCACCGAGAGACAGCCGTTGTTTCTTTGTTTGTTGTGAAGCTTTAACACAGAGGGGGTCAAGCGAACATGTTTCTCTATGTCATGTTAGATCCACTATGGACTGGACTCTCACACTATTATGTTAGAGCCATTATGGACTGGACTCTCACACTATTATGTTAGATCCACTATGGACTGGACTCTCACACTATTATGTTAGAGCCATTATGGACTGGACTCTCACACCATTATGTTAGATCCACTATGGACTGGACTCTCACACTATTATGTTAGATCCACTATGGACTGGACTCTCACACCATTATGTTAGATCCACTATGGACTGGACTCTCACACTATTATGTTAGATCCACTATGGACTGGACTCTCACACCATTACGTTAGATCCACTATGGACTGGACTCTCACACTATTATGTTAGATCCACTATGGACTGGACTCTCACACTATTATGTTAGATCCACTATGGACTGGACTCTCACACTATTATGTTAGATCCACTATGGACTGGACTCTCACACTATTATGTTAGATCCACTATGGACTGGACTCTCACTATTATGTTAGATCCACTATGGACTGGACTCTCACACTATTATGTTAGATCCACTATAGACTGGACTCTCACACTATTATGTTAGATCCACTATAGACTGGACTCTCACACTATTATGTTAGATCCACTATGGACAGGACTCTCACTATTATGTTAGATCCACTATGGACTGGACTCTCACACTATTATGTTAGATCCACTATGGACAGGACTCTCACACTATTATGTGTCCCCCCCCCACATTTGCGGTCCCCTCCAAGGTTTCTCATTGTCCCATTGGGTTGAGTTCTTCCTTGCCCTGTGGGATCTGACTCGAGGATGTCGTTGTTGCTTGTGCAGCCCTTTGAGACACTCGCGATTTAGTGCTATATAAGTAAACATTGATTGATGATTGACTTCCTGTCCAACACAAGCAGATACATTAAACGGATTTGTTGAGGCGTCCGGCAAATATAAAAGCTTTGCGTACATCTAACACGGGAACGTTTGACGTTAACAGCATCCTTGAAGAAAAACGGAAAGAGTCTCGCCACCGTGCGGGTGCCGTTCCGCGGCTATTCCGCATCCAGTAGAAATCCGGGATAAGTCTGCTTGCACATGCATTGAGGAAACTTGGGGGATTACGGTCACGTGGAAGTTGAGTGATGTTTACATCAGGTCATGTAGCATACATCAAGACATGTTACTTCCACCACGCTGTCACTGGAACACTAATCCTTGTCACCGCTGCTCTTATCTCCTCTGCAGCTGCTGCGGATTTAAGGCCCGTCACTCTGTTCATATTCGAACAGAACAATGTCCAGTCCCGACATACAAACCCCGTTTCCATATGAGGTGGGAAATTGTGTTAGATGTAAATATAAACAGAATACAATGATTTGCAAATCCTTTTCAAGCCATATTCAGTTGAATATGCTACAAAGACAACATATTTGATGTTCAAACTCATAAACTTTTTTTTTTTTTTGCAAATAATAATTGACTTAGATTTTCATGGCTGCAACACGTGCCAAAGTAGTTGGGAAAGGGCATGTTCACCACTGTGTTACATCACCTTTTCTTTTAACAACACTCAATAAACGTTTGGGAACTGAGGAAACTAATTGTTGAAGCTTTGAAAGTGGAATTCTTTCCCGTTCTTGTTTTATGTAGAGCTTCAGTCCTTCAACAGTCCGGGGTCTCCTCTGTTGTATTTTACGCTTCATAACGCGCCACACATTTTCGATGGAAGACATGTCTGGACTGCAGGCGAGCCAGGAAAGAACCCGCACTCTTTTACTACGAAGCCACGCTGTTGTAACACGTGGCTTGGCATTGTTTTGCTGAAATAAGCAGGGGCGTCCATGATAAAGTTGCTTGGATGACAACATATGTTGCTCCAAAACCTGTATGGACCATTCAGCATTAATGGATCCTTCACAGATGTGTAAGTTACCCATGCCTTGGGCACTAATACACCCCCATACCATCACACATGCTGGCTTTCGAACTTTGCGCCTATAACAATCCGGATGGTTATTTTCCTCTTTGTTCCGGATGACACCACGTCCACAGTTTCCAAATATAATTTGAAATGTGGACTCGTCAGACCACAGAACATTTTTCCCACTTTGCATCAGTCCATCTTAGACTAGCTCGGGCCGAGCGAAGCCGGCGGCGTTCCTGGGTGTTGTTGATAAATGGCTTTCGCTTTGCATTGTAGAGTTTTAACTTGCACTGACAGATGTAGCAACCAACTGTAGTTACTGACAGTTGTTTTATGAAGGGTTTCTGAGCCCATGTGGTGATATCCTTTACACACAGATGTCGGTTTTTGATGCAGTACCGCCTGAGGGATAAAAAGGTCCGTAATATCATCGCTTACGTGCAGTGATTGCTCCAGATTCTCTGAACCTTTTGATGATTTTACGGAGCGTAGATGGTAAAATCCCTAAATTCCTTGCAATAGCTCGTTGAGAAATGTTGTTCTAAAACTTTTCGACAATTTACTTACAAAGTGGTGACCCTCACCCCATCCTTGTTTGTGAATTACTTAACATTTCATGGAAGCTGCTTTTATAGCCAATCATGGCACCCACCTGTTCCCAATTAGCCTGCACACCTGTGGGATGTTCCAAATAAGTGTTTGATGAGCATTCCTCAACTTTATCAGTATTTATTGCCACCTTTCCCAACTTCTTTGTCACGTCTTGCTGGCATCAAATTCTAAAGTTAATGATTATTTCAGTTTGAACATGAAATATGTTGTCTTTGTAGCATATTCAACTGAATATGGCTTGAAAAGGATTTGCAAATCATTGTATTCTGTTTATATTTACATCTAACACAATTTCCCAACTCATATGGAAACGGGGTTTGTATTTCAAAACCCTAAGTCATGGCTTAGTGAGTTTTTATTTCCTTCAAGGTTTAGTAGGCCTGACACAGTCCAGCTGCGGGGGGGTCAGGGTGGTGCTTTATTAGTGTGGTGCAGACGCAGCTACTGGATAAGGATTGTTCCTTTCACAGAGCGGGTGAAGGGCAACGCTCGGAGGAAGCTGAACAGGCGGCGATGACTCAGCACTCCCCTGAGGGACCTGGATAATTCATCACCGTAGAGGATCTTGTTACAGAACAAATCCCATCATTAAGGCCCCGTTTGTTGTTTTTGTTCCAAAGCATATACAATTTAGTACAAAAATATTGTGTAAGAACTAAAGATGTCCAATAATGGCTTTGATATCGTCACACTCTTAATTACCGAATCCGACATCAACCGATACCGATATATACAGTGGTGGAATGAACACATTATTATGCTTAATGTTGTTGTGATGCCCCGCTGGATGCATTAAACTATGTAACAAGGTTCTCTAAAATAAATACACTCAAGTATTGGAAAAAAATGCCAACTTGGCACTGCCATATTTATTATTGAAGTCACAAGGTGCATTATTTTGTTTTAACAAACCCCGTTTCCATATGAGTGGGGAAATGGTGTTAGATGTAAATATAAACAGAATACAATGATTTGCAAATCCTTTTCAAGCCATATTCAGTTGAATATGCTACAAAGACAACATATTTGATGTTCAAACTGATACTTTTTCTTTTGTGTGCAAATAATCATTAACTTTAGAATTTGATGCCAGCAACACGTGACAAAGAAGTTGGGAAAGGTGGCAATAAATACTGATAAAGTTGAGGAATGCTCATCAAACACTTATTTGGTGTGCAGGCTAATTGGGAACAGGTGGGTGCCATGATTGGCTATAAAAGCAGCTTCCATGAAATGCTAAGTAATTCACAAACAAGGATGGGGTGAGGGTCACCACTTTGTAAGCAAATTGTCGAAAAGTTTTAGAACAACATTTCTCAACGAGCTATTGCAGGGAATTTAGGGATTTTACCATCTACGGCCCGTAAAATCATCAAAAGGTTCAGAGAATCTGGAGAAATCACTGCACGTAAGCGATGATATCACGGACCTTTGATCCCTCAGGCGGTACTGCATCAAAAACCGACATCCGTCTCTAAAGGATATCACCACATAGGCTCAGGATCACTTAAAAAAAAACAGTCAGTAACTACAGTTGGTTGCTACATCTGTAAATGCAAGTTAAAACTCTACTACGCAAAGCAAATGCCATTTATCAACAACACGCAGGAACGCCGCCGGCTTCGCTGGGCCCGAGCTAGTCTAAGATGGACTGATGCAAAGTGGAAAAGTGTTCTGTGGTCTGACGAGTCCACATTTCAAATTATATTTGGAAACTGTGGACGTGAAGTCCTCCGGAACAAAGAGGAAAATAACCATCCGGATTTTTATAGGCGCAAAGTTCAGAAGCCAGCATGTGTGATGGTATGGGGGTGTATTAGTGCCCAAGGCATGGGTAACTTACACATCTGTGAAGGCACCATTAATGCTGAAAGGTACATACAGGTTTTGGAGCAACATATGTTGTCATCCAAGCAACGTTATCATGGACGCCCCTGCTTATTTCAGCAAAACAATGCCAAGCCACGTGTTACAACAGCGTGGCTTCATAGTAAAAGAGTGCGGGTACTTTCCTGGCCCGCCTGCAGTCCAGACCTGTCTCCCATGGAAAATGTGTGGCGCATTACGAAGCGTAAAATACGACAACAAGACCCCGGACTGTTGAACGACTTAAGCTGTACATCAAGCAAGAATGGTAAAGAATTCCACTTTCAAAGCTTCAACAATTAGTTTCCTCAGTTCCCAAACGTTTATTTAGTGTTGTCAAAAGAAAAGGTGATGTAACACAGTGGTGAACATGCCCTTTCCCAACTACTTTGGCACGTGTTGCAGCCATGAATTTCTAAGTTATCAGTTTGAACATCAAATATGTTGTCTTTGTAGTGCATTCCAATGAATATGGGTTGAAAAGGATTTGCAAATCATTGTATTCTGTTTTTATTTACCTCTAACACAATTTCCCAACTCATATGGAAACGGGGTTTGTACATGTAGTTGTTACCTGGTTAAATAAAGGGAAATGAAATGAATGCAATATTGTCACTTTTAAACCTTTTGCAACCGCAGTTGAGTGGAGCCAGAGTAAAACATCTTGATCAGATTTTAAAGGCCTACTGAAATGAGATGTTCTTATTTAAACGGGGATAGCAGGTCCATTCTATGTGTCATACTTCATCATTTCACCGTATTGACATATTTTTGCTGAAAAGATTTAGTAGAGAACATCCACGATAAAGTTCGCAAATTTTGGTGCTGATAAAAAAGCCTTGCCTGTACCGGAAGTAGCAGACGATGACATCACAAGGGTGAGGGCTCCTCACGTCCTCACATTGTTTTTAATGGGAGCCTCCAGCAGCAAAAGCTATTCGGACCGAGAAAACGACAATTTCCCCATTAATTTGAGTGAGGATGAAAGATTCATGGATTAGAATATTGATAGCGAAGGACTAGAAAAAGAATAAAAAAATAAAATAAAATAAAAAGCAACAGCTCCGGACAGCGGCAGTGTGAGCGTTTCAGATGTAATTAGACACATTTACTAGGATAATTCTGGAAGATCCCTTATCTGCTTAATGTTTTAATAGTGTTTTAGTGAGATTGTAAAGACATACCTCGAGGTCAGATGGCTGCGGTGAACACGCAGTGCCTCAGAGAGAAGCCGAGGAGCCAAGCTCACGGCTGCCTTTTTTGACGGCTACTGCAGGAGGACTAGTAATCCAATGATGTCTCCGGTAAGATATATATCACAATTTTCCCATCCAAAAACATGCTGGTTGACGTAGAGAAACATGTTCGCTTGACCGCTCTGTGTTAAAAACAAAGAAACACCGGCTGTGTTTCGGTGTTAAAGGCAGCTGCAATACACCAACAGCATTCTTCTTTGACGTCTCCATTATTAATTGAACAAATTGTAAAAGATTTCAGCAACACAGATGTCCAAATTAGTGTAATCATGCAATGAAAAGAGACGACTTTTAGCCGTAACTGGTGCTGAGCTAATAATTCCTGACAGTCTGTGACGTCACGCGAACGCGTCATCATTCCGCGACGTTTGACAAAAAACTCGAGAAAAATTTAAAATTGCAATTTAGTAAACTAAACCGGCCGTATTGGCATGTGTTGCAATGTTAATATTTCATCATTGATATATAAACTATCAGACTGCGTGGTCGCTAGTAGTGGCTTTCAGTAGGACTTTAAGAGAGGAGGCCAGTTTTAAGAGGAGTTGGCTGGGCTTCTGAGAAACTTCCCCAGGAGGAAGGTGAAGCCCGCAGCTGCTTGTGTATCCATGTCCAAGCTTCTGCTCTGGGACTCTGCAGGAAGAACTTTGTCCATAACACAATCTGGAGGACTAAGCAGACGTAATGTATGCAGTGCAGTGATGTACATACATTAAGTTGGCTCTCAACTAGAACCATGCCTCACAAGAAGGAAGTGTCTGTTTCCTACTGATGTCTTATCAATCATGTCAAAACAAAGCAGTCTTACTTTGCTTGCTGGTCTTATAATCCCCCTATGGTGCATAGTCTCAACACCAGGGCATATGCAGGCGGTGGAAACTGACGCATTGACTAAAATGGAACAGTATCGGCTCCGGAGCCACAGCTGATTCGCATCCAGTAGAAATCCGGATTTACAGCGGGGAAAAAAAGTATTTAGTCAGCCAGCGATTGTGCAAGTTCTCCCACTTCAAATGATGACAGAGGTCTGTCATTTTCATCATAGGTACACTTCAACTGTGAGAGACAGAATGTGGGGGGAAAAAAATCATAGTCATTTTAAAGAATGTATTTGTAAATGATGGTGGAAAATAAGTATTTGGTCAACCATTCAAAGCTCTCACTGATGGAAGGAGGTTTTGGCTCCAAATCTCACGATACATGGCCCCATTCATTCTTTCCTTAACACGGATCAATCTTCCTGTCCCCTTAGCAGAAAAACAGCCCTAAAGCATGATGTTTCCACCCCCATGCTTCACAGTAGGCATGGTGTTCTTGGGATGCAACTCAGTATTCTTCTTCCTCCAAACACCACAAGTTGAGTTTATACCAAAAAGTTCTATTTTGGTTTCATCTGACCACATGACATTCTACCAATCCTCTGCTGTATCATCCATGTATCCATTTTGGTATAAACTCAACTTGTCGTGTTTGAAGGAAGAAGAATACTGAGTTGCATCCCAAGAACACCATACCTACTGTGAAGCATGGGGGTGGAAACATCATGCTTTGGGGCTGTTTTTCTGCTAAGGGGACATGACGATTGATCCGTGTTAAGGAAAGAATGAATGGGGCCATGTATCGTGAGATTTGGAGCCAAAACCTCCTTCCATCAGTGAGAGCTTTGAATGGTTGACCAAATACTATTTTTCCACCATCATTTACAAATAAATTATTTAACATTCCTACAATGTGAATTCCTGGATTTTTTTTCACACATTCTGTCTCTCACAGTTGAAGTGTACCTATGATGAAAATGACAGACCTCTGTCATCATTTGAAGTGGGAGAACTTGCACAATCGCTGGCTGACTGAATACTTTTTTGCCCCGCTGTAATCTTAATACACTATATTGCTAAAAGTATTTGGCCGCGGTTTATGCAGCGATCATTTCGAAAGATCGTGTTTCGAAGAGGGTCCCAAGCGAATAGCAGATATGGGCATCGCCACCACCCGTCGACTGGTGCTGAAGTAAAGTGTGGGGTTGTCCAGGTATGACCATATAATCTCACTAAAACACAAGTAACACAATAAGCAGATAAGGGCTTTTTCAGAATTATCCTAGTAAATTTGTCTAATAACATCTGAATCGCTCCCACTGTATAGTCTTTTTTTTCCTGTAGTCCTTCACTCTAACTTTCCTCATCCACAAATATTTCATCCTCACTCAAATTAATGGGGAAATTGTCGCTTTCTCGGTCCGAATTGCTCTCGCTGCTGGTGGCCATGATTGTAAACAATGTTCGGATGTGAGGAGCTCCACAACCCGTGACGTCACGCGCACATCGTCTTCTACTTCCGGTACAGGCAAGGCTTTTTTATCAGCACCAAAAGTTGCAAATTTATCGTGAATGTTCTCTACTAAATCATTTCAGCAAAAATATAGGCAATATGGCGAAATGATCAAGTATGACACATAGAATGGACCTGCTATCCCCGTTTAAAGAAGAACATCTCTTTAGAGCTTTGTGCCAAGGGGCAGTTACAGCAAAATAGTTCTACTCAAAAGTTTAAACAAACTGAGGACATGGAAGTTAGAAGGACTACAATCTCTGATTCTTGGAAAAAAAAATAACAAAAAAACATACCAGAGTTTTGTTCTGAGAAAAACTGACCTGAAGTTCCACACGTGGGTGGGCTGCAAACATAGTCCCTGGAATTTTAAAATGTCAAATGCCTCACATTTTAGAACAACCCCCCCTTGCAATAGTTGACATAAAACAGGAGATAGAACATACAACGATTGTGAAGAAAGAAGAATGTCAGGTTATCCTGTCTCTCATTCAATGGTGTTAAACAAACAGAAGAAACCCACATCCTCTTCCTTTAACGCAGTATTTTGAGATGGTTTATTTAGCTCTTTAAGGAACACCAGACCTGGGGGGGGCACAACATCCGCTACTCCAGGGTGGAGCAACCAGGCTAAGAATAGACTTTACAAACACACCCAAGTTGTGATCCTAAATGCCATGAAGCAGGGCTGGGCGATATATCGATTTACTCGATATATCGCGGGTTTGTCTCTGTGCGATATAGAAAATGACTATATGGTGATATTTGAGTATACGTTCTCACGCAGTTGCTTTTAGCTGCGGGCATTACTCTGCAGGCTCTTCACTCTTTATTGTCTCTCCTTCTCACACGGACGTAAACAAAGCTCACATTCCTACATTCCGAGCAGAGAGGTAGGGACATGGTAACGTTAGCTGTGATGCTAACGGTGAGGTTAGGGTGGTAATACGAGAGAGAGAAGGTACGAATCTGATGACAAATGGAGGAAGACTTAATTCCCAAGAAAAAAAGCACGGGATCAATCGTCCGGGGGTGGTTTGGCTTCAAGCGGGAAGATGATCAACATTTATGCGGCAAAAGCTTTGCTACAAAAAGTAGCATCATTTGAAAAGTCACCCGCTAGACCAGGGATCACCACCAGGTCGCCCGTAAGGACCAGATGAGTCGCCCGCTGGCCTGTTCTAAAAATAGCTCAAATAGCAGCACTTACCAGTGAGCTGCCTCTATTTTTTAAATTTTAGTTATCTACTCGCAAGCTGGTCTGGCTTTGCTCGACATTTTTAATTCTAAGAGAGACAAAACTCAAATAGAATTTGAAAATCCAAGAAAATATTTTAAAGACTTGATCTTCACTTGTTTAAATAAATTCATTTATTTTTTTTACTTTGCTTCTTATAACTTTCAGAAAGACAATTTTAGAGAAAAAATACAACCTAAAAAATGATTTTAGGATTTTTAAACACATATACCTTTTTACCTTTTAAATTCCTTCCTCTTCTTTCCTGAAAATTTAAATCAATGTTCAAGTAAATGTCTTTTTTTATTGTAAAGAATAATAAATACATTTTAATTTAATTCTTCATTTTAGCTTCTGTTTTTTTGACGAAGAATATTTGTGAAATATTTCTTCACACTTATTATGATTAAAATTTAAAAAAAATTATTCTGGCAAATCTAGAAAATCTTTAAAATCAAATTTAAATCTTATTTCAAAGTCTTTTGAATTTATTTTAAAAATTTTGTTCTGGAAAATCTAGAAGAAATAATGATTTGTCTTTGTTAGAAATATAGCTTGGTCCGATTTGTTATATATTCTAACAAAGTGCAGATTGGATTTTAACCTATTTAAAACCCGTCATCAAAATTCTAAAATTAATCTTAATCAGGAAAAATTACTAATGATGTTCCATAAATTATTATTATTTTTTTTTTTTCAAACAGATTCAAATTTGCTTGTTTTTCTATTCTTTTTTTTCCCGGTTGAATTTTTAATTTTAAAGAGTCGAAATTGAAGATAAACTATGTTTCAAAATTTAATTTTCATTTTTTTCGTGTTTTCTCCTCTTTTAAACCCTTCAATTAAGTGTTTTTTTCATCATTTATTCTCTACAAAAAAACCTTCCTTAAAAGTAAAAAAAATATACGACGGAATAACAGACAGAAAATACCAATTTTTTAATATACATATAGATTTATTTATTAAAGGTAAATTGAGCAAATTGGCTATTTCTGGCAATTTATTTAAGTGTGTATCAAACTGGTAGCCCTTCGCATTAATCAGTACCCAAGAAGTAGCTCTTGGTTTCAAACAGGTTGGTGACCCCTGCTTTAGAGAATGAGGAGTGCTTGAAACTCCGCATGTCAACATCTCTGGCCGGTCCCACATCCACGAAATGCCAAAGCAACTATTTCCAGATCAACACCGTATGAAAAAACAAATAGTCAACAACAGAAGGAGATAACGTCCGCAGGAACCTACCACATAGTGAATGACATACACTATGTGAATTCCTGTTATGCAGCTCATTTTTATTTGACAATTTTTGAAATATCTTGTGTGACATCATGCACAAAAGTGCACTTTATTTGTTTTTAACTATTGTAGTGGCGTTCTGTACAAAAAGTGCACTTTAATTTAGTATTGTTTTGATAAGTCATCTTAGTGACATCATGCACAAAAGTGCACTAATAGCTTGTTTTAAAATGTCTCTGACAATCTTGCACTTTGTGTTTTGGAAATGACATGAATGTTTGTGCCACTGCTTAATAAATGTTTAATAAATAAACTTTTAGTTGTGATTTCCCTCTCTGCATGAAAGTTTAAACGTAGTATATATTAAAGTCCTACTGAAAGCCACTACTAGCGACCACGCAGTCTGATAGTTTATGTATCAATGATGAAATATTAACATTGCAACACATGCCAATACGGCTGCTTTAGTTTACTAAATTACAATTTTAAATTTCCCGCGAAGTGTCCTGTTGAAAACGTCGCAGTATGATGACGCGTATGTTTGACGTCTCGGGTTGTAGCGGACATTATTTTCCAGTCCGATCCAAGCTATAAGTAGTCTGCTTTAATCGCATAATTCCGCAGTATTCTGGACATCTGTGTTGCTGAATCTTTTGCAATTTGTTCAATTAATAATGGAGACGTCAAAGAAGAAAGATGGAGGTGGGAAGCTTTTAGCCTTTAGCCACACAAACACACAGTGTTTCCTTGTTCAAAATTCCCAGAGGTGAAGCTTTCAGAGCGGTCAAGCGAACATGTCAACCGGCAGTTTTCGGTGAGAAAATTGTGGTAATAAATTGCCTCTTACCGGAGACCAGCAAAGCTTCTGTCCTGCTGCAGCTTTGTGACCTTCCTCAAAGACTCTAGCATCAACACACCCGTGGCCACACCCCTCTGACTTTACGGTACCACTTAACTTACTAAAACACTAACAACACAATAGGCAGATGAGGGTTTTCCCAGAATTATCCTAGTAAATGTGTCTAAAAACATATGAATCGCTCAGAATCGCAATCGCCTTTTTTTTTCTTCTGGTCTTTCACTCTAAATTTCCTCATCCACGAATCTTTCATCCTCGCTCAAATTAATGGGGAAATTGTCGCTTTCTCGGTCCGAATCGCTCTAGCTGCTGGTGGCCATGATTGTTAACAATGTTCAGATGTGAGAAGCTCCACAACCCGTGACGTCACGCGCACATCGTCTGCTACTTCCAGTACAGGCAAGGCTTTCTTATTAGCGACCAAAAGTTGCGAACTTTATCGTCGATGTTCTCTACTAAATCCTTTCAGCAAAAATATGGCAATATGGTGAAATGATGAAGTATGACACATAGAATGGACCTGCTATCCCCGTTTAAATAAGAACATCTCATTTCAGTAGGCCTTTAATGCAGTATGAAGAAGAATGTTTGAAAGTAGACACATAGAATCATCATACTGCTGTGATTATATGCATCAAGTCTTCATTCAAGACTAAGGCAAAATATGGAGATATATATGGTGTATCGTGACATGGCCTAAAAATATGGAGACATAAATAAAAGGCCATATCGTCCAGCCCTAGTCTGAAACAGTGGCAAGCCCCCCAAGGCCTGCACTCAACCTTTCACCAATGCCATCTGCATTTTGGCATTTCTATGCTCCAGCACCCCCCTGCCACCCTGAAAGGGATAAGCGGTAGAAATGGATGGATGGATGGACACAACACTGAGTAATCTCTACACAGTGTAACACAAAACTGCTTGAGTAGAGCTTGGTTGTCATATAATGTAAACACAACACTAACTTGTGCTCAAGTTTTTTTTTTTTATAATAACAAAGCTCAACCTAAGAGAAAGAATGATGCTACTGCCACCTACAGGCTAATTGATTATCTCACTGGCTTGCACAAGACCTTCAAAGAACTGTAAACAATCCTTTTATGACCGGGACTATTAGGATTATGCACAAAATGAAGATATTTCAATCTATTACTTTTCATTCCTCCATGCAGATATGATACGTATACATACATACATTGCCGGCGACTATGACTCGCAGGCGGATTTTTAGGAGCGCCTGTCATCAAATTCGAGCGTGCGAGCTGAGATGTGAAACAAGTCCACACAGGCTTGACCCCCGAGGCCTCGAAAGAAAGAAACTGCACATCTCTACTCATCACGACTCTAAGTTTGTATTTTCTTCCGCATGCAGCCCGGGTTATTTTGAATAATTGATCAGAAATGAAATGACGTCATCTCAACAACAAGAAAAAAGCTGAAGTGTGTGTGAGGTGACGTCATCAACGAAAATAACATGGATTATTGCCACATTTCATCACTGTATTACGTAAATTATAATAAAATAGAGTTTTAATGTCATTATTACAGTGAACAGGTTCAAAGAACAACACAATTGGAGCAGATCCCCTAAGGTTGCATGCACAATAATTTAGTAATATAAATAGTAAAAAGATATATATATATATATATATACACACATATATATATTTTTTTTCCCCACACCGATCTGCTTGCCTATTGTAGATTCACTCTTCCCAGTCTGGTGCAGGTCTACAATTATTTCCCTGGTGTCCTTCGACAGCTCTTCTGGTCTTGGCCATAGTAGAGTTTGGAGTCTGACTGTTTGAGGCTGTGGACATGTGTATTTTATACAGATAACGAGTTCAAACAAGTGCCATTAATACAGGTAACGAGTGGAGGACAGAAGAGCTTCTTAAAGAAGAAGTTACAGGTCTGTGAGAGCCAGAGATCTTCCTGGTTTGAAGTGACCAAATACTTATTTTCAACCATAATTTACAAATAAATTATTTAAAATTCCTACAATGTGAATTCCTGGAATTTTCTTTCACATTCTGTCTCTCACAGTTGAAGTGTACCTATGATGAAAATGACAGACCTCTGTCATCATTTTAAATGGGAGAACTTGCACAATCGCTGGCTGACTAAATACTTTTTTAGTCAGCCATATATATATATATATATATATATATATACACGATTGTGCAAATTCTCCCACTTAAAAAAAAAAAAAATATATATATATATATATATATATATATATATATATATGTATATATATATTTATTTTCTTTTTTTTAAGTGGGACCAAAAAGTTCTATTTTGGTTTCATCTGACCACATGACATTCTCCCAATCTTCTGCTGTATCATCCATGTATCCATTTTGGTATAAACTAAACTCGTCGTGTTTGGAGGAAGAAGAATACTGAGTTGCATCCCAAGAACACCATACCTACTGTGAAGCATGGGGGTGGAAACATCATGCTTTGGGGCTGTTTTTCTGCTATCGGGACAGGACGATTGATCCGTGTTAAGGAAAGAATGAATGGGGCCATGTATCGTGAGATTTGGAGCCAAAACCTCCATCCATCAGTGAGAGCTCTGAATGGTTGACCAAATACTTATTTTCCACCATCATTTACGAATAAATTATTTAAAATTCCTACAATGTGAATTCCTGGATTTTTTTCACACATTCTGTCTCTCACAGTTGAAGTGTACCTATGATGAAAATGACAGACCTCTGTCATCATTTGAAGTGGGAGAACTTGCACAATCGCTGGCTGACTAAATACTTTTTTGCCCCACTGTAAAAGACTTGTTGAACCTGGATCCCAGACAGATTCTGTCGGTCCAAGGAAACCCCACCCACAAAGAGACATTCACAGAGTTAAAATGTGGATTACAATCAAAATAGGTCCGTGTTTAACATATCTTAATCAAATAATCCCCAGGAAGATTTACACGAAGTGGCTGGGGAGAGGAAAGTCTGGGCTTCCCTGCTTAGGCTGCTGCCCCCGCGACCCCACCTTGGATAAGTGGAAGAAGATGGATGGATGGATGCAATAATCAAATAAAACATACCATACCAGGTGGTAAGGCCCCTCCCACCTCCTAAAACATGCACCTGGGGATAGGCCCCTCCCACCTCCTAAAACATGCACCTGGGGATAGGCCCCTCCCACCTCGTAAAACATGCACCTGGGGATAGGCCCCTCCCACCTCCAAAGACATGCACCTGGGGATAGGCCCCTCCCCCCTCCAAAGACATGCACCTGGGGATAGGCCCCTCCCACCTCCTAAAACATGCACCTGGGGATAGGCCCCTCCCACCTCCTAAAACATGCACCTGGGGATAGGCCCCTCCCACCTCGTAAAACATGCACCTGGGGATAGGCCCCTCCCACCTCCAAAGACATGCACCTGGGGATAGGCCCCTCCCACCTCCAAAGACATGCACCTGGGGATAGGTTGATTGGCAACACTAAATGGTCCCTAGTGTGTGAATGTGAGTGTGAATGTTGTCTGTCTATCTGTGTTGGCCCGGTGATGAGGTGGCGACTTGTCCAGGGTGTACGCCGCCTTATGTCTGATTGTAGCTGAGATAGGCTCCAGCAACCCTAAAGCGGTAGAAAATGGATGGATCCAGCAAATGTACATAATAAAAACATCCAGTGAGTGTACAACAGGGACACAAAAAATAGAATGTCAACAATGATCATCACTGGAAAAAAACAGACCCAGGGACCCAGACCCAGGGACACAGACCCAGGGAATCAGACCCAGGGACACAGGGGCAATGGGGGGGAGTGTGGGGGTGTTTGGGAAACTTTTGAGGATTAGCTAATCCGGGCTCTTTGTAATCAGTGGAAATCCTCTTGAGCCAGCTTCAGCGGGCACTGCTGACAATCAGGGGAAACAGAGGACATGGGCGGAAGAGAAGGGGACAAGGGCACTTCCGGACACCTGCAAACAGCCAGTGGGCAGCCAGAAGACTCCCCAGGGTGGCAAAAACTACATCAATGTTAAAAAAAAAGAAAAAAAAGAAAAAAAAAAAGTGTTTTTTTGTAGCTAGGGGTGTAACGGTACACAAAAATTTCAGTTCGGTACGTACCTCGGTTCAGAGGTCACGGTTCGGTTCATTTTCAATACAGTAAGAAAACAACAAAATATAAATTTTTGGGTTATTTATTTACCAAATTTACAAAATCTTCCACCAAAAATATTTTTCTTAGTGGAATATTTAAATAAATAATAAATGATAAATGGGTTGTACTTGTATAGCGCTTTTCTACCTTCAAGGTACTCAAAGCGCTTTGACACTACTTCCACATTTACTCATTCACACACACATTCACACACTGATGGAGGGAGCTGCCATGCAAGGCGCCAACCAGCACCCATCAGGAGCAAGGGTGAAGTGTCTTGCTCAGGACACAACGGACGTGACGAGGTTGGTACTAGGTGGGGATTGAACCAGGGACCCTCGGGTTGCGCACGGCCACTATTCCACTGCGCCACGCCGTCCCATTTGATGCGAAGTAATCAGAACTTTGTCAATAATTCATAATAACATTGATTTTAATTCAATATTATGTTTTGAGCAATCAATCAATCAATCAATCAATGTTTGTTTACATAGCCCTAAATCACGAGTGTCTCAAAGGGCTGCACAAACCCAAAGGACATCCTCAGTAGAGCCCACATAAGGGCAAGGAAAACTCGCCCCAGTGGGACATCGGTGACAGTGACAATGATGACTATGAGAAACCTTGGAGAGGACCGTATGTGTGGGCATCCCCATGACACCCCAGGCCCACATCAGCTGACGCTGCGTACGTTTGTCAAAGACAACAAAACCACGTGACATCGCTCTCGACTCCTATTGGCCGCAGGAAGTTGTAAACGGGAAGAAGGCATGTTTGCTGAGCTAGCAGCGCTTTAAGAATGCTGAAAAGAAGCGCATATGCTAACATGCTCAAGTATGTTAACATGCTGTTAGAGCTAGTTTAAAAGGGACCATTGACCAAAACGGTCTTAAAGTACCACTTGAGACGTACCAGTGACGTTCTGTCAGGGGACGCAAGTGAGGCAGGGCCTCACTTTGCCTCCGGGGGGTAATAGGCTTAACCATAAGATGTTCAAAAACGAAGTAATAAAATAGGTTTATAGGTTGATTGGCAACACTAAATTGACCCTAGTGTGTGAATGTTGTTCTGGAATGTTGGTCCTGTGATGAGGGGGCGACCCGTCCAATGACAGTTTCAAAGAAAAAAAAACAGCTTAGTTTTATTAGTCAACGTTGCAATTTTTTCAAAATTACATTTAACCTTCAAGCTTTTTAATTTCACGTTTGTTAATTTTTTGTTTATTTTAATAGTATTTTAATAATGTGCCGTGGGTCTTTAAACATTTGCTGTGGGCCGCAAATGGCCTCCGGGGCACACTTTTGACACCCCTGCTATAGATAATAAAAAATCGAATCTGATAAATCTATGGATAAAAAGCCGAGCCTGGCGACGCATGCGCGTTTATCAGAACTCTCTCGCTCTCTGCCCCTCCCTTACCAATGCTGCTGCCTGCACAATTTGTTTTGTTTTTAACCCCTTCTTAGCCCCGAACGTACATTGAAAATACACGCAACCCTAACTCAAAAAGCCGGACATTTGAGGCATTTAAGAAACTCCACCCGGACAGCCCCGCAAATGAGGACATGTCCCGTGAAAAGAGGATGTATGGTCAGTCTATCAATCAATCAATCAATCAATCAATGTTTACTTATATAGCCCTAAATCACTAGTGTCTCAAAGGGCTGCACAAACCACTACGACATCCTCGGTAGGCCCACATAAGGGCAAGGAAAACTCACACCCAGTGGGACATCGGTGACAATGATGACTATGAGAACCTTAGAGAGGAGGAAAGCTATTGTACTCCGGTCGCTGCTAGCATGCAGTGTGTTGTACTTTGGCGTTTTTGATTGATTGATTGAAACTTTTATTAGTAGATTGCACAGTACAGTGAAGTGATTTATATTTATATAGCGCTTTTCTCAAAGTGACTCAAAGCGCTTTACATTCTGACACCCAATCTCTAAGTTACATTTTTTTTAAACCAGTGTGGGTGGCACTGGGAGCAGGTGGGTAAAGAGTCTTGCCCAAGGACACAACGGCAGTAACTAGGATGGCAGAAGCGGGGATCGAACCTGCAACCCTCAAGTTGCTGGCACGGCCGCTCTACCAACCGAGCTATGCCGCCCTAAGTACATATTCCGTACAATCGACCACTAAATGGTAACACCCGAATAAGTTTTTCAACTTGTTTAAGTCCCACGATGAGATGGCGACTTGTCCAGGGTGTACCTGCCTTCCGCCCGATTGTAGCTGAGATAGGCTCCAGCGCCCCCCGCGACCCCGAAGGGAATAAGCGGTAGAAAAAGGATGGATGGATGGATGGATGGGACTTGTTTAAGTGGGGGTTCACGTATATCAATTTATGGTAAATTTATGTCCATGTGGAAACTCGTTTGGTACACCTTCGAACCGAACCGAACCCCCGTACCGAAACGGTTTAATACAAATACACGTACCGTTACACCCCTAGTTGTAGCACGATTTAGATACAGTGAACTGGTGTTGAGAAAAAATGACTTTTAAATCAATGTGTTTAACAGGTAAATATATACAACTTTTCATAATGGCTAATGACCAGGGGTCTCAGACACGCGGCCCACGAGACCTTATTTTGCAGCCCCCGCCTTAATATGAAAGTTTTATGTTGGAGCGGCCCGCGAGTTTAATATGAATGGCGCTTGACAGCGTTGTGTTATTTGGGTCCAAAATGGCTCTTTCAACAACCTGGGTTGCCTACAGAAATCTTTTTAAAAATGCTAAAAAAACAAAACAAACTTGAATGGTCTGAAGGAGTTGAAATTTGTTGGTGTTGACATTTTTCAAAATTTGTCGAGAAATGTTGAAGTAGTAACATGTTGAATTAAGAAATGGTATTACAGAATTCCTGGAATTTCGGTAAAACCGGGAATTTTTACAGTTCAAAAAACAACTTAGTTTTTTTTTCCTATTCAAGAGGATTTTTTTGACGATGGAACGATTTAATTGGGTTGTAAAATGTGGGCGGGGTAGTCGGCAGAAAAAAAAAGTGGAAATAGGGCATTGGAAAAGCAGGAATTCTGGAAAATCCGGGATTTTTTTTTTAACTTGGAAAAAGGGTAGTCTGAATTTCCAGGATGCTGGAATCGTTTGAATAGGTTGAAAATGTGGACATGGTGAAAGTTTGAAAAATGGCCAATTCATTTTAAATGGGAAAAAAATGCCCCGGAAAAATGGGAATTCTGGGAATTTTTGAAAATTTTCAAGGGAAAGCCCGGGATTCCCGAATAGGCTGAACAGTCGGAAGTTGGAACGGTTTGAATCGGATGAAAAATGTGGAAGGTAGAGCGCAGAAGTAGAGGAATTCTAATAAATAAATTAATTTTGGTGTAGAAAAGATTGTGTGTGAATGACGGAATTCTGGTGTAGAAAAGCATGTGTGAATGAATGAATTTTGGTGTAGAAAAGCATGTGTCTGAATGACTGAATTTTGATGTAGAAAAGCATGTGTGTGAATGAATGAATTATGGTGTAGAAAAGCATGTGTAAATAAATGACTGAATTTTTGTGTGGAAAAGCATGTGTGAATGACTGAATTTTGGCATAGAAAAGCATGTGTCTGAATGACTGAATTTTGGAGTAGAAAAGCATGTGTCTGAATGACTGAATTTTGGTGTAGAAAAGCATGTGTGTGAATGAATGAATTTTGGTGTAGAAAAGCATGTGTCTGAATGACTGAATTTTGGAGTAGAAAAAGCATGTGTCTGAATGACTGAATTTTTGTGTAGAAAAGCATGTGTCTGAACGACTGAATTTTGGCGTAGAAAAGCATGTGTCTGAATGACTGAATTTTTGTGTAGAAAAGCATGTGTCTGAACGACTGAATTTTGGCGTAGAAAAGCATGTGTGAATGACTGGATTTTGGTGTAGAAAAGCATGTGTGAATGACTGAATTTTGGTGTAGAAAAGCATGTGTGTGAATTCATGAATTTTGGTGTAGAAAAGCATGTGTGTGAATGACTGGATTTTGGTGTAGAAAAGCATGTGTGTGAATGAATGAATTTTGGTGTAGAAAAGCGTGTGTGAATGCTTTAGAGCATTCGCGCAATAAACATTTGCATAATGTCTTTCTTTAAATTTTATCATGTAAAATGTACATGCAATTAAAACTGACTCTCGACAGCTTGTCCAAGTAAATTGCTGCTGCCCCCTTCCTGTTGTAAATGGTTAATGTGTGAGCAAAACAAGTCGTTTCCAGTCAGATCTTTTCCACTTGGTCCAGCCTTTCCTGACAGAGGAAGCGTGTGTTGTGGACTACATGATTTGTTTTAGGAATCACTTGACTGACACTCATTACTGACCTGTATATGTACATGCATATGTATATTGTGTCTCTGGGACTGCTTGTCTATCAACTACAACCTAGATCCCATTTGTACACAGCCTAATCATCTAGTGAGACACACACACACACACACACACACACACACACACACACACACACACACACACACACACACACACACACACACACACACTCTCTTGTATGTGTTTCTTCTTGAGACGGCTGAAAAATACCCACCTCTGTATAAAGATTAGTATTGACAACATTAACAATATATACATAATATGCAAATATAAAAATGCTAGTTGTGAAAAATTAGTTGGAATTTCACAAGAAAAAGGTCAAAATTTTAAAAGAAAAACTTTTATTAAAATTCATTTTGGCGGTATTATAATAAGTCGCAATTTTACTCAACACAAGTCAAAATTTTACAAGACAAACAGAAAATTTCTGCAATGTTATGATAAAAGTTGGAATCTAACTCAATAACAGTCGCAATTTTACAAGAAAAGCTTAACATTTTGGCAATTGTATGAAAAGAGTCGTAATTTTGCTCATCAACGTCACAATTTTATAAGAGAAAATTAACATTTTAGCTATATTATAATAGTCGGAATTTTACCTGGCAAAAGTATGACAAAAATCATAGTTTTCCTCCAAAAATGTCATTAATTTAAAAGAACAACAAAAGAATTGTCAATATCGTGATGACAGTCAGAATTTTAGATGACAAATGTCACCATTTTGCAATAAAAAAGAAATAATTTTACAGTAAAAAAGTAATAATACTACATTAAAAAAAGTTATAATTTTACAAGAAAATATTGCGATATTACCGTAACAGAAAGAATATGAGAAATTGTTCCCAATTTTATAAGAAAAAAATTGACAGTGTGAGAAAAATTTAATAGTTAATTTATTTGTGGGGGATTTTTTTGCATGTAATTATTTTTTAATTATTATTTACTTCAAATTATTACAGTATGTCTCTATATACATATTTATTTGTTTTTTTTTTAATTAATTTTGGCCAGAGGGAGCGCATTTCAATTTCTTACACACACTTGTTATTTCATATGTTGACCATAGGGGGAGCACTTTAAAACTGACACACAGTCAATTTGAAAAATCCCTCCTTTTTGATAGATTTCATGCAAATGAGACATTCTCTATTAGATGCAATGGTTTTCTGTATTGGGACCCTGATTTATGTCCTCACTTGTTCACACCTCCTCATATGGAAGCTACTTTTCCTTTTCGGTGTCTCAAGAAGGGTAGAAACACACACACACACACACACACACACACACACACACACACACACACACACACACACACACACACACACACACACACACGTCATTAGTAGCTGCTGATCCGGTCTCAGATGTTGTGAGCCGGCCTCACGGATCACACTAATTTCTCCAATCAGCTGTGCAGTTGCTATGGCAACTAAGACGTATTTGACATTTTCGTAGGTCTCAATTAACCTTTGCTGGAATAAAAACATGGAAACACTATAAATATAGAAACATTTTTCCACATTTACACCATAATAAAAAACAAACCTTTTTTCATTGGTTTGGACTCGTGTTATCCAGATATCAAAATTATTTCAATACTTTTCTAAATAAAGGAGACCACAAAAAATGGCATTATTGGCATTATTTTCACAAAAACTATTATGGTACATTAAACATATGTTTCTTATTGCAAGTTTGTCCTTAAATGAAATGGAGAACATACAAGACAACTTGTCTTTTAGTAGTAAGTAAACAAAGAAAGGCTCCTAATTAGTCATATGCAGTAACATATTGTGTCATTTATACACCTATTATTGTGTCTACTTTATTAAGGACAAGTTGTCATGATCCACTACTTGGATCAGAATTCCGTCTTAGCATCGTGTTCTGTTATGTTGTCTTCCTTAGTTCCTGGTGGCACTTCCTGTTTTGTTCGGTTGTCATGACTACACATTTGTGTCACCTGCCTTGTGTTTTGACGCGCGCACCTGCCTCCTAATTTCTGTCTCTATTTAAGCCTGCCCTTTTTGTTCCTTCGGTCTCGCAGTGTAAATTTTATTTCATGCAACAGGTGACGTCGTTATCCCGCATTGTGATAAATACCTTTTGAACTCGATTAGCTTCCATCCTATTTGTTTGTTTGTTTCCTTAGCTCACATGCTAGCGTATTTTGTTCCTTCTAGCTCACATACTTGTTCTGTTGGTTTTGTTGTTAGTGCCTTCGTGCAAGTGTTTTTGTTCTTATTTTGTTCTTTAGTATATAAATAAATCATCATTCTTACCTCCACGCTGTGTTCCATTCCGACTGCATCATTGAGAGAACGCGACCGCTTCACCACAATGCCAGCAAAACGTCACACAAGTGGTAGAAAATGAATTATTAATCTGCTTATTCATTTACTGTTAATATCTGCTTACTTTCTATTTTAACATGTTTCATCTTCACTTCTGTTAAAATGTAATAATCACTTATTCTTCTGTTGTTTGATACTTTACATTAGCTTTGGATGATACCACACATTTGGGTATCAATCCAATACCAAAATATTCAAAGTCCTAATGTGTCCTGGGACATACAGTATTTCTTGAGTTTATAAACATGGTATACATTTTTTTTAAACGAAAGAAAATGTTGTGATACTAAGAATAATAGACGTAATCATAGTAGTATCAACTACATATACTCCTGTACTTGGTATCATTACAGTGGATGTTAGGTGTAGCTCCACCAACAGTGTTTGTTTACATTGTGACTCCGGTGAGCTACGGTGTGTAGTTAAGCATGTTTAGCTATTCCTTGTGCTGCAGTGATAAAGTTACTTGAAAGAAAAATACTTTATTTGTCGCCATGGAGGAATACTTGCCAACCTTGAGACCTCCAATTTCGGGAGGTGGGGGTTGGGGGTGTGGTTAAGAGTCAAGTATTTCATATATTTATATATCTATATTATATAAGAAATACTTGACTTTCAGTGAATTCTTGCAATATATATATATATATATATATATATATATATATATATATATATATATATATATATATATATATATATACATATAAATAAAAGAAATACTTGAATTTCAGTGTTCATTTATTTACAGATATATACAAACACTCATTGATCAGTTAAGGGTTGAATTATCCATCCTTGTTCTATTCTCTGTCACTATTTTTCAAACCATATGCATGTACAGTAGATGGCAGTATTGTCCTGTTTAAGAGTGTCACAACATTGCTGTTAACGGCAGACGGACTGCTTTACGGTAGACGAAAACGTGACTGCTGTTGTTGTGTGTTGTTACCGCGCTGGGAGGACGTTAATGAAACTGCCTAACAATAAACCCACATAAGAAACCAAGAACTCGCCCTCGATCATCTACAGTTAGAACGTCATTGGGCAGGCATGCTGTTTTTATTGTGGGAAAGCGGACGTAAAAACGAGGGGGCGTGGCCTCCAGCTCCGCCTGAATTTCGGGAGAAAATTTGTCCCGGGAGTCTCCCGTAAAATCCGGGAGGGTTGGCAAGTATGCATGGAGGCGAGGATTCGTGATTTAGAAGGAGCTAGAAGACTGCCGACTGGGGCTAGACTTGTCTTAAAGCACCTCTTCCTGAGGGCCTTTCAGTGTTATAACTTTACCTTTATGGTTAGTTTTTAAGTCAACATGCGTACATCCATTCATCCATTTTCTACCGCTTGTCCCTTTTGGGGTCGCTGAAGTCTATCTCAGCTGCATTCGGGCGGAAGGCGGGGTACACCCTGGACAACATGCGTCCGTTCTCCCTTTTCTGTCTACACACTGTGTCTGCTTGTAAGTACTCTGTGATTGTACGCTGCCGAACATGCTCCTCTGCCTGTAAACCAGCAATGTCACGACAGGGGCGGTATAGTACCGAATATGATTCATCAGTATCGCGGTACTATACTAACACCGGTATACCGTACAACCCTAGTTTTGACGTATGGTCGCCTTGCTTAAAGCCATTTTGTGCCAAGCTCCCTGTCCGGTTTGATAGTGATCATGTGACATGAGTTTAACTTTGGAAAGATTCATGCAACTTAAGTCACGTATTGCACGTTTCCTTTATTTGTTCAATTCAACTTTTGAGGTTACCACGGTGGAAGATTTGCCAGAGACCGAGAGAGGTCTATTTTATGGCACACAATGTGAAGTGTGACACTGTGTATTGTCACTTTGTCAACTTAACATCAGGGACATGTGGGAGTAAGAGGAGGTGCACGGCTTGTCTGCATGAGCAACATAAAGGCAATATCATGTAGAGCAGGGGTCACCAACCTTTTTGAACCCTAGAGCTACTTCTTGGGTACTGATTAATGCAAAGGGCTACCAGTTTGATACACACTTAAATAAATTGTCAGAAATTGCTAATTTGCTCACTTTACCTTTAATAAATAAATCCATATATATATAAAAAAATGGGTATTTCTGTCTGTCATTCCGTCTTACATTTTTTTTATTTTTACGGAAGGTTTTTTGTAGAGAATAAATGATGAAAAAAACACTCAATTGAACGGTTTAAAAGAGGAGAAAACAGGAAAAAAAAGAAAATTTTATTTTGAAACAGTTTATTTTCAATTTCGACTCTTTAAAATTCAAAATTCAACCGAAAAAAATGAAGAGAAAAACTAGCTAATTCAAAACTTTCTGTAAATTAAAAAAAAGAATGTATGGAACATCGTTAGTAATTTTTCCTGGTTAAGATTAATTTTAGAATTTTGATGACATGTTTTAAATAGGTTGAAATCCACTCTGGACTTTGTTAGAATATATAACAAATTGGACCAAGCTATATTTCTAACAAAGACAAATCATTATTTATTCTAGATTTTCCATAACAAAAATTTTAAAATAAATTCAAAAGACTTTGAAATAAGATTTAAATTTGATTCTACAGATTTTCTAGATTTGCCAGAATATTTTTTTTTTAAATTTTAATCATAGTAAGTTTGAAGAAATATTTCACAAATATTCCATCCATTTTCTGCCGCTTATTCCCGTTCGGGGTCGCGGGGGGCGCTGGCGCCTATCTCAGCTACAATCGGGCGGAAGGCGGGGTACACCCTGGACAAGTCGCCACCTCATCGCAGGGCCAACACAGATAGACAGACAACATTCACACTCACATTCACACACTAGGGCCAATTTTAGTGTTGCCAATCAACCTATCCCCAGGTGCATGTCTTTGGAACAGAAGCTAAAATGAAGAATTAAATTAAAATGAATTTATTATTCTTTACAATAAAAAAAAAATACTTGAACATTGATTTAAATCAGTGGTCACCAACGCGGTGCCCGCGGGCGCCAGGTAGCCCACGAGGACCAGATGGGTCGCCCGCTGGCGTTTTTTTGGTTGTTTTTTTTTACAATTTTTTTTTAAATTAATTTATTCGCCGAAAAAAACAGAAGCTAAAATGAAGAATTAAATTAAAATGAATTTATTATTCTTTACAATAAAAAAAAAAAGTACTTGAACATTGATTTAAATCAGTGGTCACCAACGCGGTGCCCGCGGGCGCCAGGTAGCCCACGAGGACCAGATGGGTCGCCCGCTGGCGTTTTTTGGGTTGTTTTTTTTTACAATTTTTTTTTTAATTAATTTATTAATCATTCCGACAAAACAATACACAGCAATACCATAACAATGCAATCCAATTCCAAAATCAAACCTGACCCAGCAACATTCAGAATAGCAATAAACAAAGCATTTGAGGACACACAAACATGACACGGTACAATCTAAAAGTAGTGAAACAAAAATGAATATTATCAATATTAGTAACAATTTGAAAATAGCAGTGATTAAAAATCCCTCATTGATATTATCATTAAAAACATTTACACAAAAAATAAAAAAATGAACAATAGTGTCACAGTGGCTTACACTTGCATCTCATCTCATAAGATTGACAACACACTGTGTCCAATATTTTACACAAAGATATAAAGGATGAGATCACCTACCTAGGTTCCATTCTAGAGGCTAATCTTTCCTATGATAAAATGGCAACCAAGGTGATCAAAAACGTCAACCAAAGAACGAGATTCCTCTACAGAATCTCCTCTCTGGTTAACAAAAGCACCTTGAGGATTCTAGCGGTAACTCTCATTCAACCCTTCTTCGATTACGCTTGCACCTCCTGGTACCCCAGCACCTCCAAAACCCTCAAATCTACACTCCAAACATCCCAGAATAAGCTAGTCCGGTTACTTTTAAACCTCCACCCCAGATCACACCTCACTCCAACCCACTTCTCCAAAGTGGGCTGGCTCAGGGTGGAGGACAGAGTAAAACAACTTGCACTGAGCCTAGTCTATAAAATCCGCTACACCTCCTTGATACCGAAGTACATGTCAAACTACTTCCTTAACGTAAATGACCGCCATAACCACAACACCAGGGGGAGCTCCACAAACCACGTTAAACCCAGATTCCGATCTAACAAAGGTCTTAACTCATTCTCTTTTTATGCCACATCAATGTGGAATGCACTCCCAACAGGTATAAAAGTAAGTGCATCTCTATATTCCTTCAAAACCGCTCTAAAACAACACCTCCAGGCACCTTCAACACTTTACTAATACCCTCCTCCATTCACATCCCATCTCCCCGGATTATAAACAACTCAAATGTACTTCTAATGTATATACTTGTTCTTATGCTATGTGAACTCACTATGTTCTCTGCTCGCTGTACATATCCTACTAAGTAAGACCTACACTGTTTCAATGTCCACATTTCTCTGTTGATGCAATTGTTGATGACTGAAGTACTGATATCAACCAAAGCTCCTCATCCCACCCCCTGGATTGTAAATAATGTAAATAATTCAATGTATATACTATGATGATTAACTTGTGTGATGACTGTATTATGTTGATAGTATATATTTGTACCATGAATTGATTAACGTGGACCCCGACTTAAACAAGTTGTAAAACTTATTGGGGTGTTACCATTTAGTGGTCAATTGTACGGAATATGTACTGTACTGTGCAATCTACTAATAAAAGTATCAATCAATCAATCAATCAATAAGTCATATTTTGGTTCATTTAATGGTTCACTTTGGTTCATTTTATAAATTTTTTTTTCGTATTTTCTCCTCTTTTAAACCGTTAAATTAAGTGTTTTTTCATCATTTATTCTCTACAAAAAACCTTCCGTAAAAGGAAAAAAATGTACGACGGAATGACAGACAGAAATACCCATTTTCTATATATATATATATATATATATATATATATATATATATATATATATATATATATATATATATATATATATATATATATATATATATATATATATATATATAAACACTTAAAATGTAAGGTGTAAAACTGGTAGCCCTTGGCATTAATCAGTACCCAAGAAGTAGCTCTTGGTTTCAAAAAGGTTGCTGACCCCTGCTTTAAATTGTCAGGAAAGAAGGGGAAGGAATTAAAAAGGTATATGTGTTTAAAAATCCTAAAATCATTTTTAAGGTTGTATTTTTTCTCTAAAATTGTCTTTCTGAAAGTTATAAGAAGCAAAGTTAAAAAAAAAAAAAAAACATTTTTATTTAAACAAGTGAGGACAAAGTCTTTAAAATATTTTCTTGGATTTTCAAATTCTATTTGAGTTTTGTCTCTCTTAGAATTAAAAATGTCGAGCAAAGCAAGACCAGCTTGCTAGTAAATAAATACAATTTAAAAATAGAGGCAGCTCACTGGTAAGTGCTGCTATTTGAGCTATTTTTAGAACAGGCCAGCGGGCGACTCATCTGGTCCTTACGGGCGACCTGGTGCCCGCGGGCACTGCGTTGGTGACCCCTGGTGTAGACGTTCTAGAAAAGACCACAGCTCTTGTCTTACAGTAAACATTAAGAAAATGGCAACCATGTATTTTGTGAACAAATATAAAATGTCATCCTTTCCAAATATAACGGTTAATAAGGAAATAATACAAAATGTTAGTGAATATCGTTACCTGGGTGTCATTTTAGACCCAAAAACATATCAAACAAATGTGCCAGAGTCTTGAATACAACATAAAAACATTCAAATGTATCAGGAATGCATTAACACTGGAGGCAGCTCAAACTTATTTTAATGCAATGATTATGTCTTGTTTTTATTTTTGGTATAACATGTTGGTCGCAGGCAAGCAAAATGACACTGAGGCCATTGGAAACTTTGCACAAACAATCGCTCAAAGTCCTTGATTGAAAACCACAACACCAACATCACTGTTCAGTTCTCCAAAAATATAGATGTCAAATTTAGCTAACATTCAAATATTAGCATCAATACGAATGGCCCATCGAATCCTAAAAAACACTGCACCAGCGCCACTTAAGCACTTTGTCCAGTTTACATCTGCTGTGACAACCAGAAACACACGAGCCTCCACCAGAAGTAAAACATCTTTTACACAATCAGCCTTTTCATATAAAGCCATGAAGGAATGGAAGGACCTCACAACAAACTTCTAAAGTCTAACAGATTACTCTTCATTCACAATTGAAGTTAAAAAGTGGTTTAGGAGCAATCAAAGCTGCTCACACGGTCAATAAGGTGGCCACTATGTTTGACACAACAACTTAATGTGTATTATATTTATCCATAATAGCATTTTTGTTGTAAATTGTGAGGTGTGTGTGTTAAAATCATGCTTGTCTTTACAAATTGTGACAGATGAGAACAAGAGCATGTATTGTCTCTGTGTGATGATGTAAATGAGGTGTGGTTGTATTCTATATTAAGTATGTGTCCATGAAAGGGCATTTTATGACTTTTCTTAATTGGATTACATGCTATAATATAATGTTATTGTTATAATTGTATTGCATGATTTGGTATCCTTTAATTGAGGTAACCAGGGACTGCAGATGGAAATGAGCTATTTAGCTATAATCTGGTACAGAACATATCTGTCTTTGAGCTTAATGTTTCTGTGCATTGTCCCTTCAAATAAAGTCTAACTAACAACACAATCCTAAACCACAATCCCTGACAAATAGACGAGTAGCAAACATAAACAAACCCTTGAAGAGAGCAGAGTCTCGCTGGGTTGCACCGGGAAAAACTAACACAAATTGGGAATGGCCACAACTGGATGAAGACTTCATAATCATGTGCGATTGCGGTCTTTGGCTGCATAAAGACTTTATGCCAAAGCACTAGTGGTGAAGAAAACCATAGACATTGAAACATGATCCTCGGCAAACGCTTCATTAAAAAATAGTCAACAACAGAAGGAGATAACGTCCGCAGGAACCTACCACATAGTGAAGGACATACACTGTTCTGTCCTCACTGAATGTGTTGAGGTTATACAGCTTGGAAGACAGCTAACAACCAATCCAAGACGTTCTAATAAAGTTCCAAAGCAGATGAATCCATAGAGGCTCTTTATTGTTGTTGATCTTGCTTTGTCTTGCACTGGATTTTTATTTTTTATTATTATTATTCTTGTAAAACTGAAATACACACAATGACAACATATAAGCTGTATGATTCAATTAAACTGAAATGTAATGCACAATATGTAAACATTAGCTTTACACAAATATACAGCATTATTACTGTAACAAACAGTTCAGGGTGTCCCTCCAGTGTTGCCGTAGGGCTGTGACGTAAGAGGTCTATATAAAGGTGAGTTGTTGAAGAAGGTGAGGTATATGGAGACAGGTGTAAAGAAGGGAACAATAAAGTGGTGGAGAACGGACCTGACTCCCTTTTATTATTTTATTTTATCAGTACCCAAATTATGCGAACCCAGGACACTCGGCTACATTGGTGGCAGCGGTGGGATTATTTTAACTGCTGTGTTGAAAAAAAAGAAGAAGAAAGTTTTACACGGGACACGTGAGTTTCGAGTTAGCTGCTAAGCTTCCCGGCCGTTTTGCGGACACGTGGTGTGGTGACCACGACTCTTTTTAAGCCCGGAGGCGCTGTTTGACGGACACTCACACCGCATGAATGTGGACTTTTTGTTTAACCGCTCCTTTCACCGACGGAGGGAGCCAACCGCGACTGCAACCAGGAGCTGGTGAGGATTTTCGGATCCTCCCGACTCGTCCCGTGGGAGACTGGGGGCAGCTTTTAAACAAAGACAATTAATGGACCGCTTCGGGGCCAACCCGTCGGCGAGTGCGCGTGCTCCGGGGGAGAGCGTGGAGGTGTTTGCTGCGGGCGTGGCCCGGCTGGTTGCGGAGGCGTTCCCGCGATCTTGCTGCTGGCCCTTCGCCCCGAGAGACAGCCGACGGTGGCGTGAGAAGTACAGAGCGTGTCGGACCCGTCGGTGCCCTTAACGTCCCCGTGGGCGGGTCCCAGGTTTGTCGGCCCCCCGGAGGGTGGTCATGGACGTTCTGGATGTGGCCCGGAGGTTCCCATGGGGGCCCCAGGGTGTTTCCTCTTCAATTAGACTCTGTATGTTGCTTGAAAAAAAATAAAAATAAATAACGCGTACCACTGCCTATAACCCAAGTCTGATGGCATGATGGAGCGTCATAAACGAACTATCTCACAAATGGACTATCTCGCAGGGGGTGATTGGGGTAACCTCCTGCGCACCATCGGACCATCTCGCTTGGGGCGACCTCCTCCACATAATTGAACTATCTTACAAATGGGGCGATTGGAGTGACTTCCTTCGCATCTGGGAGTTTTTGCATGTTTTGAGGGGCCAGTGTGTTAGCCTATGCCAGGGGTGGGCATGACGTCGATCGCGATCGACTGGTCGATCTCGGAGGGTGTGTCAGTCGATCTCAAGCCAGGCATTAAAAAATAGACATAAAAATGAGCAATCATCAATCATACCAAGACTTCACTTTCGTCAGTTGTTTGACATTCTCGGCACCCGAGGATCTTGTGAGATGACGCTGGCTGCTGCGAGCTCATATTTAAGAAAAAAATCACTAACAGGGCGGACGCGGAGAAACACATTTTATTTCTAGAGACTCCGTACCTACTGTCAAAACTCTAAAGACCGACTGCACAGTTCCTGTCTTCACCATAAAAGACCTGTTTCAATCTTCCTGTGCTAACAAAATAAGAGTCTCAGAAAGCTAGCAAGCTACGGAGTTTGATGCCAATGTATTTCTCCCCCGCTCTCAGCGACCGCTTTCTCACTTGCTTGCCCACCCGCACACTCACTGACGTCACTCACCTGCTGCCAGACATTAAAGGGCCACACACATATGCTACTCTCATAACAAAGTGTTTAAAAAGGAGTATGCAAGTTGGACAAATGAGATGCCAAATCCAACCACTTTCATGTGGTATTGGACAGAAAGGAGGACTTTTTTTTCCCCTCCATTTGAAAATGCGGACGTTATCAGCACCACTGTCTAATTCCAATCAATGCAAGTCATCAGAATCAGGTAATACACCAACTTATATTCTTGTCTTCATGAAAGAAAGGAATCTATGTGTGTCAAACATGCTTGTATTATCATTAAACACCATTAACTTGTTAACAAAAATGTCTCTTTCATAAATAAATAAATATAAATTATAAATAGTAATGAGGTAGATCTCCTCGACTTGGTTAATTGAAAAGGAGCTCGCCTGCAGAAAAAGTGTGAGCGCCCCTGGTCTATGCAATAAGGTGTGAAAAAAAATAATATTGTTGATTTATTAAGATTGTGACTTTTGAATTTTTTTTCTTTTCTCTGTTCTATTTCCCCTTGTTTGTTACCTATTTTGTTTGTGATGAAACGGGGACGTCTCTACTTGAGGGGGGGACGTATGTAACAAACAGTTCAGGGTGTCCCTCCAGTGTTGCCGTAGGGCTGTGACGTAAGAGGTCTACATAAAGGTGGGTTGTTGAAGAAGGTGAGGTATATGGAGACAGGTGTAAAGAAGGGAACAATAAAGTGGTGGAGACCGGACCTGCTCTCATGACTCCCTTTTATTATTTTATTTTATCAGTACCCAAATTATGCGAACCCAGGACACTCGGCTACATTACCAAACAAATACCATGAATTGATTAACGTGGACCCCGACTTAAACAAGTTGAAAAACTTATTGGGGTGTTACCATTTAGTGGTCAATTGTACGGAATATGTACTGTACTGTGCAATCTACTAATAAAAGTATCAATCAATCAATCAATGCTGAGTGTTGAAACTATTTCGATGGTGGAAATATGCGAACGGCCGCCATTTTGAATCCTCAAACATTCATTAAAATAGTGCACAAAAATCGTTTTTCAATACACATCTTACTATCAAATTTAGCCACTTTCCACCTTAGTATTGAGTTACATAAACAAGTTAAACAGTTTACTTACAGACGTATCTTTTCCAAGGCTTGTAAGAGTAAACACAACTCGTCTACTTCTCATTTTTTATGAACTAAACTAACATCGTAAACCGGAAGTGTCCAAACTAAACCGGAAGTGCCAAAATAAATTACGCGCAGCATTTCCCATCGCCACAAGGTGTCAGTAATAGTCCACAATCAAACGGGCATAACATACACTATTTGATTTCCCATTATGCAGCTCGTTTTTATTTGACACTTATTGAAATATCTTGTGTGACATCATGCACAAAAGTGCACTTTATTTGTTTTAAACTATTGTAGTGGCGTTCTGTACAAAAAGTGCACTTTAATTTAGTGTTGTTTTGATATGTCATCTTAGTGACATCATGCACAAAAGTGCACTAACAGCTTGTTTTAAAATGTCTCTGACAATCTTTCACTTTCTGTTTTGTAAATGACATGAATGTTTGTGCCATTGCTTGATAACTGTTTCATAAATACACTTTTAGTTGTGATTTCCCTCTCTGCATGAAAGTTTAAAAGTAGCATATATTAATGCAGTATGAAGAAGAATGTTTTAATGTAGACACATAGAATCATCATACTGCTGTCATTAAATGCATCGTGTTCATTCAAAACTAAGGCAAAAAAATACACTTTTGGTCAATTGACTTAGTTGTGATTTCCTTCTCTAGATGAAAGTTTAAAATGAGCCCATTTTTAATATCTCGATATTTTTAGGCCATGTCACGATACACCATATATATCTCCATATTTTGCCTTGGCCTTGAATGAACACTTGATGCATATAATCACAGCAGTATGATGATTCTATGTGTCTACATTCAAACATTCTTCTTCATACTGCATTAATATATGCTACTTTTAAACTTTCATGCAGAGAGGGAAATCACAACTAAAAGTGTATTTATGAAACAGTTATCAAGCAATGGCACAAACATTCATGTCATTTCCAAAACAGAAAGTGCAAGATTGTCAGAGACATTTTAAAACAAGCTGTCAGTGCACTTTTGTGCATGATGTCACTAAGATGACATATCAAAACAATACTAAATTAAAGTGCACTTTTTGTACAGAAGGCCACTTCAATAGTTTAAAACAAATAAAGTGCACTTTTGTGCATGATGTCACACAAGATATTTCAATAAGTGTCAAATAAAAATGAGCTGCATAATAGGAAATCAAATAGTGTATGTCCTTCACTATGTGGTAGGTTCATGCAGACATTATCTCCTTCTGTTGTTGACTTTTTTTTCATAAGGTGTTGATCTGGAAATAGTTGCCCTGGCATTTTGTGGATGTGGCACCGGCTGGAGATGTTGACATGCGGAGTTTCAAGCAATCTGCTACATTAGCAGTGCTGCTACTTTTTGTAGCAACGCTTTTGCAGCAAAAATGTTGGACATATTCCCGCTTGAAGCCAAACCATTGCAGAAGGCTGTTTTTTGGGGGAATTAATTCTTCCTTCATTTTTTACTGGTTCACACATTCTCTCTCTCTCGTATTAAATTAAATTGGTAAATAGTTGTACTTGTATAGCGCTTTTCTAACCCTTTTAAGGAGCCCAAAGCGCTTTGACAGTATTTCCACATTCACACACTGATGGCGGGAGCTGCCATGCAAGGCGCTAACCAGGACTCATCAGGAGCAAGGGTGAAGTGTCTTGCTCAAGGACACAACAGACGTGACTAGGATGGTAGAAGGTGGGGATTGAACCAGTAACCCTCAGATTGCTGGCACAGACACTCTCCCACCTCCGCCTCGCCGTATTACCACTCGCACCTCACCGTTAGCATCACAGTTAACTTTACCATGTAGCTACCTCTCTGCTCCGTGGAAGCGTGCGACGTTACACACGTGACGAATGTAAGAAGGTGCGCTTGTTTTAAATCTCTGTGAGAAGGAGAGACAAGAAAGAGTGGGAAACGCATGTGGTGTAATGCCCGCAGCTAAAAGCAACTGCGTGAGAACATATACTCCAATATCACCATATAGTCATTTAATATATCGCACAGAGACAAACCCGCGATATATCATGTATATCAATATATTTCGCCTAGCCCTAAGTGTGAGTAACATATGTTTTAAGATATGACTTCCATCACAACGCCACAATACTCTGGCCCTTTGCCTGTTCGTTCTTCCTTCTGTTTTCTTTCATTTCATTGACCACAGTGTCAGGTGAAAGAATGCAAACTATGTATCTGCCTGGCGAGAAGTCATTAGAGACAGACTCCTCCGGCAGGTCAGATCCACACACTGCTCAGTGCACAAACCAACATAACACACACACACACACACACACACACACACACACACACACACACACACACACACACACACACACACAGGGTTGCTGGGATTATGCCTACTTAAACCAACAGCCCGGGGAAAAGAGAACTAGCAGAGACAGCGGCTTTTAAAGGCCTACTGAAATGAGATAGCAGGTCCATTCTATGTGTCATACTTCATCTTTTCCCCATATTGCCATATTTTTGCTGGAAGGATTTAGTAGAGAACATCCACGATAAAGTTCGCAACTTTTGGTCGCTAATAAAAAAGCCTTGCGGGTTGTGGAGCTCCTCACATCTGAACATTGTTTACAATCATGGCCACCAGCAGCTACAGCGATTCAGACCAAGAAAGCGACAATTTCCCCATTAATTTGAGCGAGGATGAAAGATTCGTGGATGAGATCATTTACAGTGAGAGCGATTCAGATGTTATTAGACCCATTTCCCGGGATAATTCTGGAAAATCCCTTATCTGGTTATTTTAGTGAGATTATACAGTACCTAAAGTTGGAGGGGTGTGGCCACGGGTGTGTTGACGCCAGACTCTATGAGGGAAGTCACGCGCTGCAGCAGGACGAAGCTCCGCTGATGTCTCCGGTAAGACCACAACTTTCTAACCGAAAACTGCCGGTTGACCTGTAGTCGGGATCCATGTTTGCTTGACCGCTCTGATCCATAGTAAAGCTTCACATTTGGGAATTTTAAACAAGGCTGTTTATGTGGTTAAAGGCTAAAAGTTTCCCACCTCCATCTTTCTTCTTTGACGTCTCCATTATTAATTGAACAAATTGCAAAAGATTCAGCAACACAGATGTCCAGAATACTGTGTAATTATGTGATTAAAGCAGACTACTTATAGCTTGGATCGGGCTGGAAAATAATGTCCGCTACAACCCAAGACGTCAAACGCACGCGTCATCATACGAGTCTTCATACCGCGACGTTTTCGACACGACACTTCGCGGAAAATTTAAAACTGCAATTTAAAATTGATTTTAAACTAAAGCGGCCGTATTGGCATGTGTTGCAATGTTAATATTTCATCATTGATATATAAACTATCAGACTGCGTGGTCGCTAGTAGTGGCTTTCAGTAGGACTTTAAGTGATTAGTTTACGTGAATAATTGTGCGTTTATCCACCTGGTCCTTGGGGGATCTTTGGTAAACTCCAATAACCACACAGGAGTCTCTTAAACTCTTCTTCATGGGAAATCCCAGATAAAAGATTTGTTACGAGTTGATCTTTCGCTTTCATCTTTAAGCAGCCTGGTGTGAGTCACCGACCCAGAGCAGGAATGTGAAGTAGTTCCCCAGACAATACACAGCAACACAGCAACAACGGGACTCAAATGCTTCAGCACATCTGACAGTTAAAACAAGTCTCATTCCACCGACTATTTTGAATGTCCGGGATTCTAACAACGCTCGGTCGCATGTATTTTTACTACAGCAACTGGTGTTATTTGTCCAGTGAGAGAGTGAGGGGTCAATGGCCGCCGGGGGCCCACATGAGGGAAATTGTGTTCAAAGGAGATGACCTACTGAGAACGGGTTGTTAGTCTCTTTCTTTGTTAAGAAATTATCGATTTCGATCCCATTATTGAATCCTCTTATCGAACAGATTCCTTATCGATTCTTTATTGGATCCACATAGGTAATTAATTTAAAACCTCTTCTCACTCAGGCGTTTACCAAAGGCATGCGGTAAATTTAGGCCTGCGCTTATAAATTTGAGTGTGATGTAAGGATACCATCATGAAAAGCACATTTAATTAAAAAAAACGTTATTATGGTCTTACCTTTACTTATAAATGAAGTCCATGCGCAGCTCCTTCTGATCAAAAGCATCGATAACTTGTTTATAGAAGTCTTCCTTATATTTCTTCAGTTTTAAAAGTCTCTCTGTCTCGATGGAGATCTTCCTTTATTACCTCCTGCTTCCATTGAAAGTCCAGTTTAGAAAACAGTTTTGTTTTAAAAATGTAATCCTCCATGTTAAAAGTGCAAGCGAGCGGAAAAAATAAACTCTTGCTGCTTGTTGTCACTTCTTCTGCAGCCGAGTAGTCGCAAGAAGAATCACTAGCGCCCTCTACCACCAGGAGGCGGGAGTCATCTAATGACTCATATTTGACACACGCAGCTACGGTATATTAATAAAACATAGCTGCTTACTGTTCTTTTTAGCATATTCAATAGCTTGGACCTTAAATCCTACTGAATAGCTCTTAATATTCTTCCCTTTATGCGATTTCAAATGACTGAAATCAGCCTCCTCCATTTTGAAAATGATGACAGGTGAAGTGTCACTCGTGACGTGACGAGTTTGACCCGGTGGAAATTCTAGACATGCGCTAATAAAAATAATATTTTGCGAAACGAGTTTGATCCGGCGTTATTATTATGCATGCATAATAAAAGCAAGTATTAAAGTAATAAAAAAAAAACATTGAGGCTAGAAAGTGTTTTATTTTACCATGCAAATAATTCGGGTTATTCAATAGATTACGTGATTACTAGAATAACCAATAGCTAAAGTCTTAAATCATATGTAAAGAATAATGGTATGGTTGGACGGGGTATACATTCCACATTACTGACAGGCTTATAGATCACACACTGCAAGGTTAAAAGTGTATCCAGTTTCAAATAGAAATGCATGAGATAGTTACAGTAAATCATATTCTCCATATATTTATATATAATGCAAAGACATGTATGGTAATTGTAGTGAAAATGTCATCTGTCAGGTGGGATGCAATAATGACAAGGGTAAGGGTGTTGGCTCGATGCCCCCCCTCTAATCTGCTCCCTCTTGGTAACCACAGTTCCCCCGCAATTACAAGCTCTCAGTCAGCTGCAGTAAAGGAGAGGAGGGAGAATTGACTTTTATAGACAATTGAAGTGGGCTGGCAGGGTAAATACACCTCTCTGGGAAAAACCACATAAGGAATAAAAGGAAACGTGTAAGCTTTCGGTTTTTTCTGGGTGGATGTGCAGCACGGCTTTTTGTGCACATTGTGAGCCTTGGCAGGGTTGTAATCCATCCAGCTTAATCCGCAGCCAAGTGCAGGCGTGGATCCTGACCGTTTAGTCTGGCTGATCTTGACCAATTTCACCACTGAGCCAACGGTCTCAAACCTCTGGCAACAAATACGGGATGGAAAGGCAAGGCTGCAGCCCACATACTTGGAAATGTACTTGTATCGTGAATTGATTAACGTGGACCCTGATTTAGGGCAGCACGGTGGTTGAGGGTTAGTGCGTCTGCTTCACAATACGAAGGTCCTGAGTAGTCCTGGGTTCAAACCCTTCAAAAGCTCGGTTAGTAGAGTGGAGGGCTGTAGTTGCTTATGCTGAGTTCCTTAGAGCAGTGGTTCAAATCCAGTTCCATGGATCACTCATTAACTTTTCCTCAATCTCGTTAACCTGCGTAATGACAATAAAGCTGATTCTGATTCTGAATCCCGGGCTCGGGATCTTTCTGTGTGGAGTTTGCATGTTCTCCCCGTGACTGCGTGGGCTTCCTCCCACCTCCAAAGACATGCACCTGGGGATAGGTTGATTGGCAACACTAAATGGTCCCTAGTGTGTGAATGTTGTCTGTCTATCTGTGTTGGCCCTGTGATGAGGTGGCGACTTGTCCAGGGTGTACCCCGCCTTCCGCCCGATTCTAGCTGAGATAAGCACCAGCGCTCCCGAAAGGGATAAGCGGTAGAAAATGGATGGATGGATGGACCACGACTTAAACAAGTTGAAAAACTTATTGGGGTGTTACCATTTAGTGGTCAATTGTACGGAATATGTACTGTACTGTGCAATCTACTAATACATGTTTCAACCAATCAATCAATCAATCAATCAAAGGCTTTACTATTGTGTAAAGGGATAACATCATTGATTGATTGAAACTTTTATTAGTAGATTGGACGGTACAGTACATATTCCGTACAATTGACCACTACACCGTATTTCCTTGAATTTCCACCAGGGCGCTAATTAATTTAAAACCTCTTCTCACTCCGGCGCTTACCAAAGGCATGCGGTAAATTTAGGCCTGCGCTTATAAATTTGAGTGTGATGTAAGGATACCATCATGAAAAGCACATTTAATAAAAAAAAACGTTATTATGGTCTTACCTTTACTTATAAATGAAGTCCATGCGCAGCTCCTTCTAATCAAAAGCATCTATAACTTGTTTATAGAAGTCTTCCTTATCTTTCTTCAGTTTTAAAAGTCTCTCTGTCTCGATGGAGATCTTCCTTTATTACCTCCTGCTTCGATTGAAAGTCCAGTTTAGAAAACTGTTTTATTTTAGATATGTAATCCTCCATGTTAAAAGTGCAAGCGAGAGGAAAAAATAAACACACGCTGCTTACTCTTGCTGCTTGTTGTCACTTCTTGAGTAGTCGCAAGAAGGATCACTAGCGCCCTCTACCACCAGGAGGCGGGAGTCATTTAATGACTCATATTTGACACACGCAGCTACGGTATATTAATAAAACATAGCTGCTTACTGTTCTTTTTAGCATATTCAATAGCTTGGACCTTAAATCCTACTGAATAGCTCTTAATCTTCTTCCCTTTATGCGATTTCAAATGATTGAAATCAGCCTCCTCCATTTTGAAAATGATGACAGGTGAGTTCGACCCGGCGGAAATTCTAGGCATATGCTAATTATTTGGCGAAACGAATTTGACCCGGCGGAAATTCTAGACATGTGCTAATAAAAATAATATTTTGCGGAACGAGTTTGACCCGGCGTTAATCCTGAGCCGGCGGTAATGCTAAGCATGCGTTAATTATTTTGCGAAACGAGTTTGACCCGGCAGTAATTCTAGGCAGGCGCATACTTTATACGTCCCCAAAGGGAATAAGCGGTAGAAAATGGATGGGTGGATGGATAATTTGTTGTGAGTTCGTGCATTGTTGGTTTTGTTCTTAAATCAAGGCGATGTTCATGCACGGTTCATTTTGTACACCATGAAAAAAAAACATATAAATTGTCTTGAATTTGAAAAAAAAATTGTTTTATTTTTCACAAAAGAAAGGTTCGGTGAATGCACGTATGAAACTGGTGGGGTTAAGAACCTACTGCATTAAAAACTAGATTTTGACCTACTTCTATGGTGGAAGAACAATAAGCCCATTTATCCTCTTACTGCCAAGTTAGCCAGGCTGGGGGCGGGGGGTTGTTGTTTAACGTGGACCCTGACTTAAAGAAGTTGAAAAACTTATTGGGGTGTTAGCATTCAGTGGTCAATTGTACGGAATATGTACTGTACTGTGCAATCTACTTATAAAAGTCTCAATCAATCAATCAAAAAAATCACTTTATATGAGAAAGGTTTTGTTAAGAAACCATTCTGAGCCTTATCTTATTTAGTATTTATTTTATTTTCACATTCGCCTTGGCAGTGGACCCTGTGTGTATATGTATGTTATGCCATAGTTTATAAATTTGGTAAATAAATAACGAAAAAAATGTATATTTTGTTGTTTTCTTACTGTATCGAAAATGAACCGAACCGTGACCTCTAAACCGAGGTACGTGCCGAACCGAAATGTTTGTGTAGCGTTACACCCTTACTGAATAGTGTCCTGAGTTAGGCAATAGGATCAAACAGCATTAATGATCTTCGAGGTCATATCTTGGCCATTTTGTCCTCTAAACTACATATGCAAAAGCAAAAACTAAAAACGGCGGGGACATGCAAGGCAGTTTGGGTAGATTTATACAATACATGGATAAACCACTTAGGAACATTCCGGACGGACCATTTGAAAGAAGTGGGCAGGAAGGAAAGATTGATTATAAATAACTCCTCAATGCCTCCATGCTGCGATTTGAAATTTTCGGGACCTACGCAACCACAAAATGCCCAACAGCAGGTATCAAAAGGTAAGAAACGTTGGTTTTGCATGACGGGGCCCCTTCAAGGACACATAGAGGTCACAGGGGGGGGTCCTTCACTTGATCCCTACTGTAACTCAATCAGCTTGATGCTACAAACATATACCATCAAGGCCTCGCTATTTTTGGTTGTGTTGACAACACACTGAGCTCTTATAAGCATATGCAGCATTGGCTGCTGTGACGCGAGAAATTGGGCCGCCATCTTGAAGTGGTGATGAGGAGCCCAAACTTGACAGCTAGAAAACAAAAATGGTGTTCAGCGTTTTCCTGCTCAAATGAGCGGAGTGTTGAAAATATGAATCGGGGGATTACTTTTCACAAGTAAGGTTTAACGTTAACGTATTTTGTGAAAAGAATATTACCACAAAGGAGCAAATATCTTAAAAAGGACTGAAATCGTAGCCGCTAGCAAACAAGAGCATGACCATAATAGAATTGCTCGTCAATGAAATTAATTACATTTACAAATGTTGTACTTGAATAACATAAAGTTGAAATAAATGATGAAGATAAATATTGTAAAAGGGCTAAAAGTTAGGACCACAGTCCAGATTGTGTAAGGGGGAGGACAGTATTAAACAAGTCTAAATTAATCTAGCTTTCCAACTTAATTTTTATGGAGGATATATGCATGTATACATAACCTAATCATATTGTTTCTTGAAATTAAAAATAGCTGACCGTTTTTTTTCCCCCTTCTCTGAGATTATATTCCCAGTTTTGATCTCAAACGCCTGGTCACTTATACAAACCCCGTTTCCATATGAGTTGGGAAATTGTGTTAGATGTAAATATAAACAGAATACAATGATTTGCAAATCCTTTTCAAGCCATATTCAGTTGAATATGCTACAAAGACAACATATTTGATGTTCAAACTGATACATTTTTTTTTGTGCAAATAATCATTAACTTTAGAATTTGATGCCAGCAACACGTGACAAAGAAGTTGGGAAAGGTGGCGATAAATACTGATAAAGTTGAGGAATGCTCATCAAACACTTATTTGGAACATCCCACAGGTGTGCAGGCTAATTGGGAACAGGTGGGTGCCATGATTGGCTATAAAAACAGCTTCCCAAAAAATGCTCAGTCTTTCACAAGAAAGGATGGGGCGAGGTACACCCCTTTGTCCACAACTGTGTGAGCAAATAGTCAAACAGTTTAAGAACAACCTTTCTCAAAGTGACATTACAAGAAATTTAGGGATTTCAACATCTACGCTCCATAATATCATCAAAAGGTTCAGAGAATCTGGAGAAATCACTCCACGTAAGCGGCATGGCCGGAAACCAACATTGAATGACCGTGACCTTCCATCCCTCAGACGGCACTGTATCAAAAACCGACATCAATCTCTAAAGGATATCACCACATGGGCTCAGGAACATTTCAGAAAACCACTGTCACTAAATACAGTTTGTCGCTACATCTGTAAGTGCAAGTTAAAGCTCTATTATGCAAAGCGAAAGCCATTTATCAACAACATCCAGAAACGCCGCCGGCTTCTCTGGGCCCGAGATCATCTAAGATGGACTGATGCAAAGTGGAAAAGTGTTCTGTGGTCTGACGAGTCCACATTTGAAATAGTTTTTGGAAATATTTGACATTGTGTCATCCGGATCAAAGGGGAAGCGAACCATCCAGACTGTTATCGACGCAAAGTTGAAAAGCCAGCATGTGTGATGGTATGGGGGTGCATTAGTGCCCAAGGCATGGATATTGATAGTGAAGGACTAGAGAGAGAAAAAATAATAATAATTAAAAAAAAGCGACGGCTCCGGGCGGCAGCAGTGTGAGTGTTTCAGATGTAACTAGACACATTTACTAGGATAATTCTGGTAGATCCCTTCTCTGCTTATTGTTTTAATAGTGTTTTAGTGAGATTGTAAAGATTGTAAAGTCATACCTCGAGGTTGGATGGCTGTGGTGAACACGCCAGTGGCTCAGAGAGAAGCCGAGGAGCCCAGCTCACAGCTGCCTTTTTTGACAGCTGCTGCAGGATGAAGAATAATCAACTGATGTCTCCGGTAAGACAGTGTTAATTTTGGCAGCAAAATTTGATTTGGTTTTAGTCATAGTCTTTTGACTAAAATGTAATTTAGTTTTAGTCATGATTTAGTTATTTAAATTGTTTTAGTTTTAGTTGACGAAATATCATAAGATTATAGTCGACGAAAACTACCAAAGATTTAGTCGACTAAAGGGTAATATGTAAAATTTCCCTTCAATTTCTGAAAGTCAAAGCAAAACAGCGGAAAAATCACCGATACAAGTCGTATTTTGATGAAAATCACGTCCCAAATTTAGTATTTCACGAGTAAGCCGTGTAATAAACGGGATAAAGTCAAGTGAGTTGTATGTTGTGGAAAATGCTGACCTGTGTGTGGATTTCGGGGTGATTCGACTGTAAATGTTGCTTCAAGTTTGTTGTGTTTTTCCCCGTAATTTTCACGCTGCATTTCTTACACTGCATCTTGTTATCTTTGACCTCAAATATAAAATTTCCCCATATGTCCTCTCTCCTCTTCCTTCCCGGCGTTGACATGTTGTCTTCTGCAGCGCATTCTCGTTTACGTAACTTCCTTACCGCGTCGCTCTGATTGGTTCTCTTACCAACACCTCCCGCCTCTTCCTAACGAAATGAGTTCCGATTGGATCTCGTCTCTGGCAGACATTTTCGTCTCGTTTTTATTCGTTGACGAATATGTCAATACACCTCGTCATCCTCTTAGTCCACGTACATTATTTTTTATTTAGTTATTGTCTCGTTTTAGTCAGAAAAAAAAGGTTGTTGAGGATAACTATGACGAAAATTTTTCGTCAACAAAATTAACACTGCGGTAAGATATATATCACAATTTCCCCATCCAAAAACATGCTGGTTGATGTAGAGGAAACATATTCGCTTGACCGCTCTGCTTCACAACAAAGAAAGAAACACCGGCTGTGTCTCGGTGCTAAAGACAGCTGCAATCCAACGCTTTCCACCAACAGCATTCTTCTTTGACGTCTCCATTATTAAATGAACAAATTGCAAAAGATTCAGCAACACAGATGTCCAAATTACTGTGTAATTATGCGATTAAAGCAGACGACTTTTAGCCGCTAGTGGTGCAGCGCTAATATTTCCTGACAGTCCGTGACGTCACGCATTCACGTCATCATTCCAGGACGTTTTCAACAAGAAACTCGCGGGAAATTTAAAATTGCAATTTAGTAAACTAAAAAGGCCGTATTGGCATGTGTTGCAATGTTAATATTTCATCATTGATATATAAACTATCAGACTGCGTGGTCGCTAGTAGTGGCTTTCAGTAGACCAGGGGTAGGGAACCTCTGGTTCTAGAGCCAGATGTGGCTCTTTTGATGACCGCATCTGGCTCTCAGATAAATCTTAGCTGACGTTGCTTAACACGATAAGTAATTAATAATTCTGCTGGTAATCACAGCGTTAAAAATAACGTTCAAAATATAAAACATTCTCACGCATTTGAATCCATCCATCCGTTTCTACCGCACCAGTTCAAGAAGTCGCATTAATGGTAAAAAGTATTTTTATTTATTATTGTTAGCTTCAGAATAACAAAGTTATTAAAAAGAATAAGAAACTTATTATACTGTAAAAATGTCGGTTTAACTTAAAAAAAGCATGCATTTAGTTGTTGTAATCAGAGAAAGTCCAAATAAAAGAGGCGGCGTAGAATTCTCTTGTCAGAGTGTGGGACGACACTTTAGAAGGGTACAGGGCTACGGGGTTCTCTTCATTGAGCTAAATTGAATCCTGTCTCTGTTTAATTCCTTGCTTCTTGTCTGTTTAATAGATGTCATCAGTGTTTGAACCTGACAGTTGTATTCAGTCTTAAAAACGTTAAATGGCTCTCACGGAAATACATTTTAAAATATTTGGCTTTCATGGCTCTCTCAGCCAAAAAGGTTCCAGGCCTTTAAGTGTGTCTCCCTTTGGTCCGAAATAAGAAACATAATGGGAAGGAGAGCGGAACCACAGTGAGCTAAATGAAATGACCGCTGCTGATGATATTGTGCAGCAATCACTGCTTCATGTCTCACCTTAAAACTCATTTGTATACTCTAGCCTTTAAATAGACCTCCTTTTTAGACCAGTTGATCTGCCGCTTCTTTTCTTTTTCTCCTCTGTCCCCCTCTCCCTTGTGGAGGGGGTCCGGTCCGATGACCATGGATGAAGTACTGGCTGTCCAGAGTCGAGACCCAGGATGGACCGCTCGCCTGTGTATCAGTTGGGGAGATCTCTACGCTGCTGATCCGCCTCCGCTTGGGATGGTTTCCTGTGGACGGGACTCTCGCTGCTGTCTTGGGTCCGCTTTGAACTGAACACTCGCGGCTGTGTTGGAGCCACTATGGATTGAACTTTCACAGTATCATGTTAGACCCGCTCGACATCTATCGCTTTCGGTCCCCTAGAGGGGAAAAGGGGTTGCCCACATCTGAGGTCCTCTCCAAGGTTTCTCATAGTCAGCATTGTCACTGGCGTCCCACTGGGTGTGAATTCTCCCTGCCCACTGGGTGTGAGTTTTCCTTGCAATGGTTTGTACAGTCCTTTGAGACATTTGTGATTTAGGGCTATATAAATAAACATTGATTGATTGATTGATTGATAGATAAATAGACCTCCTTTTTAGACCAGTTGATCTGCCGCTTCTTTTCTTTTTCTCCTCTGCCTCCCCCTCCCTTATGGAGGGGGTCCGGTCCGATGACCATGGATGAAGTACTGGCTGTCCAGAGTCGAGACCCAGGATGGAGTGCTCGTCGGGACCCAGGATGGACCGCTCGCCTGTGTATCGGTTGGGGACATCTCTACGCTGCTGATCCGCCTCCGCTTGGGATGGTTTCCTGTGGACAGGACTCTGGCTGCTGTCTTGGATCCGCTTTGAACTGAACTCTCGCGGCTGTGTTGGAGCCACTATGGATTGAACTTTCACAGTATCATGTTAGACCCGCTCGACATCCATTGCTTTCGGTCCCCTAGAGAGAGGGGGTTGCCCACATCTGAGGTCCTCTCCAAGGTTTCTCATAGTCAGCATTGTCACTGGCGTCCCACTGGATGTGAATTCTCCCTGCCCACTGGGTGTGAGTTTTCCTTGCAATGGTTTGTACAGTCCTTTGAGACATTTGTGATTTAGGGCTATATAAATAAACATTGATTGATTGATTGATTGATAGATAAATAGACCTCCTTTTTAGACCAGTTGATCTGCCGCTTCTTTTCTTTTTCTCCTCTGCCTCCCCCTCCCTTATGGAGGGGGTCCGGTCCGATGACCATGGATGAAGTACTATCTGTCCAGAGTCGAGACCCAGGATGGACCGCTCGCCTGTGTATCGGTTGGGGACATCTCTACGCTGCTGATCCGCCTCCGCTTGGGATGGTTTCCTGTGGATGGGACTCTCGCTGCTGTCTTGGATCCGCTTTGAACTGAACTCTCGCGGCTGTGTTGGAGCCAGCCACTATGGATTGAACTTTCACAGTATCATGTTAGACCCGCTCGACATCCATTGCTTTCGGTCCCCTAGAGGGGGGGGTTGCCCACATCTGAGGTCCTCTCCAAAGTTTCTCATAGTCAGCATTGTCACTGGCGTCCCACTGGATGTGAATTCTCCCTGCCCACTGGGTGTGAGTTTTCCTTGCCCTTTTGTGGGTTCTTCCGAGGATGTCGTAGTCCCAATGATTTGTGCAGTCCTTTGAGACATTTGTGATTTAGGGCTATATAAATAAACATTGATTGATTGATTGATTGATTGATAAATAGACCTCCTTTTTAGACCAGTTGATCTGCCGCTTTTTTTCTTTTTTCACCTATCTCCCCCCATCCCTTGTGGAGGGGGTCCGGTCCGATGACCATGGATGAAGTACTGGCTGTCCAGAGTCGAGACCCAGGATGGACCGCTCGTCGTGTATCGGTTGGGGACATCTCTACGCTGCTGATCCGCCTCCGCTTGGGATGGTTTCCTGTGGACGGGACTCTGGCTGCTGTCTTGGATCCGCTTTGAACTGAACTCTCGCGGCTGTGTTGGAGCCACTATGGATTGAACTTTCACAGTATCATGTTAGACCCGCTCCACATCCATTGCTTTCGGTCCCCTAGAGTGGGAAGGGGGTTGCCCACTTCTGAGGTCCTCTCCAAGGTTTCTCATAGTCAGCATTGTCACTGTTGCCCACTGGGTGTGAGTTTTCCTTGCCCTTATGGTGGGTTCTTCCGAGGATGTCGTAGTCGTAGTGGTGTGTACAGTCCTTTGAGACATTTGTGATTCAGGGCTATATAAATAAAGATTGATTGATGTCTGGGTGTGCAGTATAGCGTGAGATAACTTGCAAGTCATAGATTGACTGAGTGCCTACAGAGGTTGGCCACCATGCAGGCTCTGCACTTTGGAAGCAACTTGCATTGAGTCATTTCAGGCATCCTCAAAGATAAGAAAGATCCTCTGACTTCCAGCTCTTCAGCCATTACTGCAGGATTTGTTTTACTTTGCGTAAATCACAAGAAAGCAATAATTGAAGTGAAGCAGTATGAGCGTCCGACCCGCAGCTCTGCCCTTCCACTGAGTTTACATTTGCACGGACAAGAGCGAGGAAAAACAAACCGTCAAGGGCGCATTCCAGCCATCACAATAACTAACCACCTCTTGGCTCTGGAAAAAGGAGCACCGTCGCTATTTCCGTTGGAAGTAGGAGGTTAGCAGACTAATAAATTGGGATGTGTCTCTGCAAAGAGCAACAGCAGCTCCAGAGCGGTGCAGAGCACTCACCAACAGGAAAGCACTGATCAGCCGGGTACAATAACCCTTTTGGCTCCAAAACGGTCCCTTTGTACAAGGCAAAGGGACCGTGGTAGGCAACCCACGGCTCTAGAGCCTTTAGCGCCGCCCTAGTGGCTTTCAGGAGCTTTTTCAAAAATGTGGGAAAAATGGAAAAATACATTTTTTGTTTTAATATGATTTTTGCAGGAGGACAAACATGACACAAACCCCCCCCCCAATCAATAAACATTGATTGGGGGGGGGGGGGGGGGTTGCCCACATTTGAGGTCCTCTCCAAGGTTTCTCATAGTCAGCATTGTCACTGGCGTCCCACTGGATGTGAATTCTCCCTGCCCACTGGGTGTGAGTTTTCCTTGCCCTTATGTGGGTTCTTCCGAGGATGTTGTAGTCGTAATGGTTTGTGCAGTCCTTTGAGACATTTGTGATTGGGGGCTATATAAATAAACATTGATTGATTGATTGATTATAAAGCACTCTGTTTATATTAAAGTCCTACTGAAAGCCACTACTAGCGACCACGCAGTCTGATAGTTTATATATCAATGATGAAATATTAACATTGCAACACATGCCAATACGGCCTTCTTAGTTTACTAAATTGCAATTTTAAATTTCCCGTGAAGTGTCCTGTTGCAAGTTAAAGCTCTAATATGCAAAGCGAAAGCCATTTATCAACAACATCCAGAAACGCCTTCCGGCTTCTCTGGGCCTGAGATCATCTAAGATGGACTGATGCAAAGTGGGAAAGTGTTCTGTGGTCTGACGAGTCCACATTTCTAATTGTTTTTGGAAATATTCGACATCGTTTCATCCGGACCAAAGTGGTAGCGAACCCTTAATAACAAACCCTGGCATCAAATTCCAAATGAGCTAATATTTGCCAAAGAGAACAAAGTTTTCCAGTTGGAACGTTAAAGGCCTACTGAAACCCAGATATAGAAACTATCAGACCATGCAGTCTGATAGTTTATATATCAATGATGAAATATTAACATTGCAACACATGACAATACGGCCGCTTTAGTTTACTAAATTGCAATTTTAAATTTCCCGCCAAGTGTCCTGTTGAAAACGTTGCGGAATGATGACGCGTATGCTTGACGTCTCGGGTTGTAGCGGACATTATTTTCCAGCCCGATCCAAGCTATAAGTAGTCTGCTTTAATCGCATAATTACACAGTATTCTGGACATCTGTGTTGCTGAATCTTTAGCAATTTGTTCCAATTGATAATGGAGACGTCAAAGAAGAAAGATGTAGGTGGGAAGCTTTTAGCCTTTAGCCACAAAAACACAGACGGTGTTTCCTTGTTTAAAATTCCCAAAGATGAAGCTTCAACTATGGATCAGAGCGGTCAAGCGAACATGGATCCCGACTACATGTCAACCGGCAGTTTTCGGAGAGAAAATTGAGGTAATAAGTCTGCTCTTACCGGAGACATCAGCGGAGCTTCCGTCCTGCTGCAGCTGCTGCAGAAGTGAAGTGAAGTGAATTATATTTATATAGCGCTTTTCTCTTGTGACTCAAAGCACTTTTACATAGTGAAACCCAATATCTGAGTTACATTTAAACCAGTGTGGGTGGCACTGGGAGCAGGTGGGTAAAGTGTCTTGCCCAAGGACACAACGGCAGTAACTAGGATGACGGAAGCGGGAATCGAACCTGCAACCCTCAAGTTGCTGGCACGGCCGCTCTACCAACCGAGCGATCCAATTTGTTAAATTAATAATGGAGACGTCAAAGAAGAAAGATGTAGGTGGGAAGCTTTTAGCCTTTAGCCACATAAACACAGCCGGTGTTGCCTTGTTTAAAAAACCCGAAGGTGAAGCTTTACTAAGGAACAGAGCGGTCAAGCGAACATGTCAACCGGCAGGTTTCGGTGAGAAAATTGTGGTAATAAGTTGGCTCTTACCGTAGTTATGAGCTGCTGCGGACTATTACCTCCTCCCACCGGAGACACTGGCTCCGGGGCGGTTTAGCTCGGTTGGTAGAGTGGCCGTGCCAGCAACTTGAGGGTTGCCGGTTCGATTCCCGCTTCCGCCAGCTCGGCTGCCTTGCCTCGTCGAGAAACGTGGCTTCAATCGAAGACACTGGCGGTCACCACACCCGTGGCCACACCCCTTTGACTTTCAGGTACAACCATATAATCTTACTAAAACACTAGTAACGCAATAAGCAGACAAGGAATTTTCCAGAATTATCCAAGTAAATGTGTCTAATAACATCTGAATCGCTCCCACTGCCCTCGCCTTTTTTTTTTTTGTCTAGTCCTTCACTCTCACTTTCCTCATCCACAAATCTTTCATCCTCGCTCAAATTAATGGGAAAATCGTTGCTTTCTCGGTCCGAATCGCTCTGGCTGCTGGTGGCCATGATTGTAAACAATGTTCAGATGTGAGGAGCTCCACAACCCGTGACGTCACGCGCACATCGTCTGCTACTTCCGGTACAGGCAAGGCTTTTTTATTAGCGACCAAAAGTTGCAAACTTTATCGTGGATGTTCTCTACTAAATCCTTTCAGCAAAAATATGGCAATATGGCGAAATGATGAAGTATGACACATAGAATGGAGCTGCTATCCCCGTTTAAATAAGAACATCTCATTTCAGTAGGACTTTAATGGTTTCCTATTTGAGTGATTTTCGGGGGTCCAATAATAAACTCTGGTGGGCCACCAGTTAAGTAGACCTGGTGCAGGTGGTGTGACAGCTGAAATAATAAATGTGCAGTACTTAGGAAAAGACCAACGGGGCAAGCTTCTTTTCCACAACAACATGGGAGATAGGAAGTCCCGGGCACTTTGTGAACAAGCGGGATGGAAAAAACAAAAAAACAAATCAAGGCTGTGGAAGTCAAGTGTTATTCCACATTGTCTGTGTGTTCCAAAACTGAAATAGGCAATTATGTAACGACCGTGACATTATATGATTGACCTCAGCCAGTGTCCAGATAGAAAAAAGAAATAAATCAATAGATGTCAGACGAGGGGCTGAACTGATTAATAATGAAGAGCAGGTGCTGGCGGGAGCTGCCATGCAAGGCACTAACCAGGTCTCATCAGGAGCAAGGGTGAAGTGTCTTGCCCAAGGACACAACGGGCGTGACTAGGATGGTAAAAGTTGGGGATTGAACCAGTAACCCTCAGATTGCTGGCACGGCCAGTCTCCCAACTTCGCCACGCCGTCACCGGAAGGCGGGGTACACCCTGGACAAGTCGCCACCTCATCGCAGGGCCAACACAGATAGACAGACAACATTCACACACTAGAGACCATTTAGTGTTGCCAATCAACCTATCCCCAGTATTAGAGATGTCCGATCATGGCTTTGTTGCCGATATACGATATTGTCCAACTCTTAATTACAGATTCCGATATCAACCGATACCGATATATACAGTGGTGGAATGAACACATTATTATGCCTAATTTTGTTGTGATGCCCCACTGGATGCATTAAACTATGTAACAAGATTTCCAAAATAAATTAACTCAAGTTACGGATATAACATGCCAACATGCTGCCATATTTATTATTGAAGTCACAAAGTGCATTATTAGGGACCGAATGTCCCTTTGGGACAGAGGAGCCTATTGTATTTCTAAGGTTTTATTATTATTATACCGCCGCCTTTTTGAGCTGAATTTCACTCCCTTAACATGCTTCAAGACTCATCAAATCAACACACACATTAGGACTGGCGAAAATTGCGATATAATCAAAAAACCAAAACCCAAAAATCAAAAATGCGCTCTAGCGCCCCCTAGGAAAAAAACAGACAAAACTGCTTGTAACTTCCGGTAAGAATGTCGTAGAGACATGAAACAAAAACTTCTATGTAGGTCTGACGTAGATCAACATTTCATACACTTACATCCTTCAGCAAAAATCAACAGGAAGTTGGCAAAAAGCCCTTCAAAACAAAAGTTTCCTAAAAAATTTCATTTTTGCCTCTTTGAGCTGTAATTTGACCCCCTTAAAATGCTTCAAATCTCACCAAACTGGACACAAACATCAGGACTAGTGAAAAATGTGATCTAATAAAAAACCAAAACCCAAAAATCAAAAATGCGGACTAGCGCCCCGGAGGAAAAAACACAGACAAAACTGCTTGTAACTTCCGTTAGGAATGTAGTAGAGACATGAAACAAAAACCTCTATGTAGGTCTGACGTAGATCAACATTTCATACACTTACATCCTTCAGCAAAAATCAACAGGAAGTTGGCAAAAAGCCCTTCAAAACAAAAGTTTCTTAAGAAATGTAATTTTTGCCTCTTTGAGCTGTAATTTGACCCCCTTAAAATGCTTAAAAATTCACCAAATTTAACACACACATCAGGACTGGCAAAAATTGCGATCTAATAAAAAACCAAACCCCAAAACTCAAAATTGCGCTCTAGCGCCCCCTAGGAATAAAACACTGACAAAACTGCTCTTGGTAAGAAAACACAGACAAAACTGCTTATAACTTCCGGTAGGAATGTCGTAGAGACATGAAACAAAAACCTCTATTTAGGTCTCACTTTGACCTAAATTTCATTAATTGACATCCTTCAGCAAAAATCAACAAGAAGTTGGCAAAAACCCCTTCAAAACAAAAGTTTCCTAAAAAATGTCATTTTTGCCTCTTTGAGCTGTAATTTGACCCACTTAAAATGCTTCAAATCTCACCAAACTGGACACACACATCAGGACTAGTGAAAAGTGCGATCTAATAAAAAACCAAACCCCAAAACTCAAAATTGTGCTCTAACGGCCCCTAGGAATAAAACACTGACAAAACGGCTCTTGGGAAGACAACACAGACAAAACTGCTTGTAACTTCCGGTAGGAATGTCGTGGAGACATGAAACAAAATCCTCAATGTAGGTCTCACTTAGACCTAAATTTCATTAATTGACAACCTTCAGCAAAAATCAACAGGAAGTTGGCAATTACCCCTTCAAAACATAAGTTTTGTAAAAACCTGTCACCTTTTTTCAAACATTATCTCCTCTGAGCGCGTTTGTTGTGTCAGCTTCAAACTCGCACAGGAAAGAGATTGAAACCTTCTGATTAAAAGTTGCGCAAAGAGTTTTTCTAACTGCTCTGGTTTTGATTTTACGAGCCTTTTAAGAACCGCTACGCTGATGCTGATGCTGATGCGCTGCTGCCGTCTCAAGATGGCCGCTTAAAAGCAGGAAGCACCAGCGTGACCACACAATGCAGTGAAGGTAGGTAATGTGCAGGTAAAGATATGTTGTCTAGGTGATGGCAGGAAGCACCAGCGTGTATGGGTGAATAAAAGAAGCACCAGTGTGACCACACAATGCAGGGAAGGTAGGTAATGTGCAGGTAAAGATATGTTGAATGGGTAAAGGCAGGAAACACCAGCAAAATTCAGTCCCGTCCATCGCAGCTTGCAGCTTTAACATTTATTAACATTCCTCAAAACAGCAGCTTGGAATTCGGGACATGCTCTTTGAGGAAGTTGAGGTGGGCGAGGTTGGGGAGTAACGGGGGGATTGTATATTGTAGCGTCCCGGAAGAGTTAGTGCTGCAAGGGGTTCCGGGTATTTGTTCTGTTGTGTTTATGTTGTGTTACGGTGCGGATGTTCTCCCGAAATGTGCATTGCATTCACTTGTGTGTGTGTGAAAAGCCGTAGACATTATGTGATTGGGCCGGCACGCAAAGGCAGTGCCTTTAAGGTTTATTGGCGCTCCGTACAGCGGGGTTTTAAAAAGTCATACATTTTACTTTTTGAAACAGATACTGATAATTTACGACATTACACTTTAAAGGCCTACTGACATGATATTTTCTAATTTTAAACGGGGATAACAGGTCCATTCTATGTGTCATACTTCATCATTTCGCCATATTGTCATATTTTTGCTGAAAGGAATTAGTAGAGAACATCCACGATAAAGTTCGCAACTTTTGGTCGCTGATAAAAAAGCCTTGCCTGTACTGGAAGTAGCAGACGATGTGTGCGTGACGTCACGGGTTGCGGAGCTCCTCACGTCTGAACATTGTTTACAATCATGGCCACCAGCAGCGAGAGCGATTCGGACCGAGAAAGCGACAATTTCCCCATTGATTTGAGCGAGGATGAAATATTTGTGGATGAGGAAAATGAGAGTGAAGGACTAGAGAAAAAGAAAAAAAAGACGAGGGCAGTGGGAGCGATTCAGATGTTATTAGACACATTTACTAGGATAATTCTGGAAAATCCCTTATCTGCTTATTGTGTTACTAGTGTTTTAGTGAGAAACCTTGGAGAGGACCGCAGATATGAGTGGGGATCCACTCCACTTAGTGCAATTCATTGGGCAGGAGCAATGTGTGCATTTCTTTAAAACAACTAACCAGACTAACCAAGGTCAGTCAAGGCTGTGTAAAGCAAAAGGCTTGATTTCTCAAAATTCCCAGTAACTTTTCCATGAGGCCAACTGGCAAAACCCTCGCTCAGTAAGCAGTGCACGGTGTATTTGACAAGCACGTGTTAAATGTGTCACCTTTTGGGAAGCTTTCTTTCCGCCGAGCCACACCTCATTGCTGAGTAAGTCAGACATCCGCCTTGCCTGTAAACTCTCAAACTTGCATTGGTCTCGACTTGAGACATTGATGCACTTGCAGGGCTGAGGCAGGACTTGAAGGTGTGTCTATGATGTCAGCACAGGAAGAACACAGTGAACTACTACATCATTGCAACCTTTGACCTCACTGCTGCTTACAATGAAATCATGACTTCAACTTGCCCATTGATGATGTAAAAGTACAGTGGATTTACAAACTTAATTGGTTCTTAAACATGGCTCGTAAACCAAATACAAACCCTGTTTACATATGATCTGGGAAGATGTAAATATAAACAGAATACAATCATTTCCAAACCTTTTTCAAGCCATATTCAGTTGAATATGCTACAAAGACAACATATTTGATGTTCAAACTGATCAACTTTTTTTTTTTTTTTCAAATAATCATTAACTTTAGAATTTGATGCCAGCAACACGTGACAAAGAAGTCGAGAAAGGTGGCAATAAATACTGATAAAGGTGAGGAACGCTCATCAAACACTTATTTGGAACATCCCACAGGTGTGCAGGCTAATTGGGAACAGGTGGGTGCCATGATTGGCTATAAAAACAGCTTCCCAAAAAATGCTCAGTCTTTCACAAGAAAGGATGGGGCGAGGTACACCCCTTTGTCCACAACTGTGTGAGCAAATAGTCAAACAGTTTAAGAACAACCTTTCTCAAAGTGACATTGCAAGAAATTGAGGGATTTCAACATCTACGCTCCATAATATCATCAAAAGGTTCAGAGAATCTGGAGAAATCACTCCACGTAAGCGGCATGGCCGGAAACCAACATTGAATGACCGTGACCTTCGATCCCTCAGACGGCACTGTATCAAAAACCGACATAAATCTCTAAAAGGATATCACCACATGGGCTCAGGAACACTTCAGAAAACCACTGTCACTAAATACAGTTTGTAGCCACATCTGTAAGTGCAAGTTAAAGCTCTACTATGCAAAGCGAAAGGGATTTATCAACAACATCCAGAAACGCCGCCGGCTTCTCTGGGCCCGAGATCATCTAAGACGGACTGATGCAAAGTGGTGACGAGTCCACATTTCAAATTGTCTTTGCAGATATTCCACATTGTGTCATCCGGACCAAAGGGGAAGCGAACCATCCAGACTGTTATCGACGCAAAGTTGAAAAGCCAGCATCTGTGATGGTATGGGGGTGCATTAGTGCCCAAGGCATGGTTAACTTACACATCTGTGAAGGCACCATTAATGCTGAAAGGTACACACAGGTTTTGGAACAACATATGCTGCCATCAAAGCGCCATATTTTTCATGGACGCCCCTGCTTATTTCAATAAGACAATGCCAAGCCACATTCAGCACGTGTTACAACAGCGTTACTTCGTAACAAAAAGAGTGCGGGTACTTTCCTGGCCCGCCTGCAGTCCAGACCTGTCTCCCATCAAAAATGTGTGGCGCATTATGAAGCGTAAAATACGACAGCGGAGACCCCGGACTGTTGAAGGACTGAAGCTCTACATAAAACAAGAATGGGAAAGAATTCCACTTTCAAAGCTTCAAAAATTAGTTTCCTCAGTTCCCAAACGTTTATTGAGTGTTGTTAAAAGAAAAGGTGATGTAACACAGTGGTGAACATGCCCTTTCCCAACTACTTTGGCACGTTAAGTTAATTATTATTTGCAAAAAAAAAATTAAGTTTATCAGTTTGAACATCAAATATGTTGTCTTTGTAGCATATTCAACTGAATATGGCTTGAAAATAATTTGCAAATCATTGTATTCTGTTTATATTTACATCTAACACAAATTCCCAACTCATATGGAAACGGGGTTTGTATATACACTAGGGGTGTAACGGTACGTGTATTTGTATTGAACCGTTTCGGTACGAGGGTGTATCGAACGAGTTTGTATTCTAAAGATACATGTCTAAAGATCAGACATGTGTTTAGCAGCAGACATCGTACACTCCCCAAATTATAAAAAACTATTTCCAGTCACAACTATTACAAACATCACTATGAGCCCGTTGACATTCTAGAAACTTTAACTGCAGTTCAGCTCGCTCACAGTTCTGGCTCGAGGCGATGTGAAGGCTAATTAGCTTTTAGCGTTACGTTAGCTCATTTTGCTGTGTCTGTGTGTGTGTGTTAGGGGCAGCAAAGCCCTGTCTGTCTGTTATTTCACATGAACTAACATGAACTCCATGGTGTTCAGGGATGAATAGTCTCTCCTATTGCAATTGTACTATTTTTCAGCTATAGTTACATGAATCATTAGTAATGTAGCAGCCTAGTTTTGAATGGCAGGGTCCCTGCTATCACATGTTGACAAAAATATAACATTTACATAATAAAAGTCAACTACAGGCTTCCCAAAATGCTGTAATAAATTAAGCATGATGAGTTGACTTGAAACTGTTTAATGTTGCACTTTTTATATGTAGAAGAAAGTTGTCATTCTATTTAATCAAAGCAACAACTTGAGGCAGTTTCATGTGGATTAACATGGGCAGAATTATTATAGTGTTCCCAATGTTAAAAGGATAAAGCCATTGTTTAAAAATTTGGTAAATAAATAACCAAAAAATTTATATTTTGTTGTTTTCTTACTGTACCGAAAATGAACCAAACCGTGACCTCTAAACCGAGGTACGTACCGAACCGAAATTTTTGTGTACCGTTACACCCCTAATATACACACACACACACACATTATATACTTCATAAATCCATCTATTTTCTACCCCTTGTACCTTTTGGGGTTGCAGGGGGTGCTGGGGCAGTAGAAGAAAAATTAAACTTTTGGGCTAATCAGGCCTCGTACAAAGCCCTGTCTGTCTGTTATTTCACATGAACTAACATGAACTCCATGGTGTTCAGGCATGAATAGTCTGTCCTATTGCAATTCTACTATTTTTCAGCTATAGTTACATGAATCATTAGTAATGTAGCAGCCTAGTTTTGAATGGCGGCGTCCCTGCTATCACATGTTGACAAAAATATTTACATAATAAAAGTCAACTACAGGCTTTCCAAAATGCTGTAATAAATTAAGCATGATGAGTTAACTTGAAACTGTTTAATGTTGCACTTTGTATATGTAGAAGAAAGTTGTCATTTTATTTAATCAAAGCAACAACTTGAGGCAGTTTAATATTGATTAACGTGGGCAGAATTATTATAGTGGTCCCAATGTTAAAAGGATAAAGCCATTGTTTACAAATTTGGTAAATAAATAACCAAAAAATATATATTTTGTTGCTTTCTTACTGTACCGAAAATGAACCGAACCGTGACCTCTAAACCGAGGTACGTACCGAACCGAAATTTTTGTGTACTGTTACACCCCTAATATACACACATATACACATACATATACACACACTATATACTTCATCCATCCATCTATTCTCCACCCCTTGTACCTTTTGGGGTTGCAGGGGGTGCTGGGGCAGTAGAATTCAAATTAAACTTCTGGGCTAGTCAGGCCTAGTACATTATTAACTAGGCCTGACTAGACCTAGTACATAGTGTGCATTGGTCACCCGAGCAGCCTCATGTGTTATTGACCTGTGCTCTCACATCTCTCGCCCCGTGGGTTCATTCTTAAGGAAGTGCTATTGAGCAGCACAATACCCTTTTAGTCAGCAGGCACAGAGAACAACAGACCATAATTTAGAGAGCAGCAATATTGCAGACGGCCTCTTCGTGCAGACATGCTTGGTCCTGCAACTTACATGCTGAGCAAACACTGGGGACATAGCAGAGGGGGAACTCACAAACTCTGTCCAACACACTCGGTGTATTTGGTGAATAGAGTTACTCATCTGCTTTTCCAACTCGTCAGAACACGACTTGGATTTGCGCAAGTTATCAAAAGCAGAACATGTTCAGTCAAAACTATACCAAGATTGACACATAGCACAAGGTGAAAGATACCTAGGAAAGTCCTTAAAGGGGAACATTATCAGCAGACCTATGTAAGCGTCAATATATACCTTGATGGTGCAGAAAAAAGACCATCTATTTTTTTAACCGATTTCCGAACTCTAAATGGGTGAATTTTGGCAAATTAAACGCCTTTCTGTTTATCGCTTATGTGGTGATGACGTCAGAATGTGACGTCACCGAGGTAACACAGCCGCCATTTTCATTTTCAACACATTACAAACACCGGGTCTCAGCTCTGTTATTTTCTGTTTTTTCGACTATTTTTTGGAACCTTGGAGACATCATGCCTGGTGGGTGTGTTGTCCGAGGGTGTAACAACACTAACAGGGAGGGATTCAAGTTGCACCACTGGCCCCAAGATGCCAAAGTGTCTGCCGCCAGACCCCCGTTAAATGTGCCAGAGTTTCTCCACATTTTACCGGCGATGACAGACATGGCACAGAGATGTATGGATAACCTGCAGATGCATTTGCAACGATAAAGTCAACGAAATCACAAAGGTGAGTTTTGTTGATGTTGTTGACTTATGTGCTAATCAGACATATTTGGTTGCAGCGTGACTGCCAGCTAATCGATGCTAACAAGATATTTACCGGCGGTGCTAAAGCAGACATGGCACAGAGATGTATGGATAACCTGCAGATGCATTTGCAACGATAAAGTCAACGAAATCACAAAGGTGAGTTTTGTTGATGTTGTTGACTAATGTGCTAATCAGACATATTTGGTTGCGGCGTGACTGCCAGTTAATCGATGCTAACATGCTACGCTAATCGATGATAACATGCTAACATTATTAAAGGTTAATTGAGCAAATTGGCTATTTCTGACAATTTATTTAAATGTGTATCAAAGTGGTAGCCCTTCGCATTAATCAGTACCCAAGTAGTTGCTCTTGGTTTCAAAAAGGTTGGTGACCCCTGATCTAAGTCATACATCACAAAGTCCAATGCAAAACGTGGGACGTCACTGGACTCTAAAGAAGTGGAGACGCCTTCTCAGGACTGATGAATCACACTTTTCCATCTGGCAATCTGATGGACCAGTCTGGGTTTGGAGGTTGCCATGACAACGCTACATTTCGGACTGCATTGTGCCGAGTGTGAGATTTGGTGGAGGAGGAATAATGGTGTGGGGTTGTCTATCTTGACTCCTTAGTTCCAGTGAAAGGAACCTTCAATGCTCCAGGATACCAAAGACTTTCGGACAATTCCAAGCTCCCCGACCTTGTGGGAACAGCTTGAAGCAGGCCCTTTCCTCTTCTAACATGATTGTTTTTTGTTTTGGTGCACTAAATAGGGTCCTTGGCCCATGGCAAAGGACTCCTGTTGAGTCCTTTGCCATAGGCCAAGGACCCTATTGAAACTGCTGTGTTTTATTATTATTCTTTATTATTATTCCGCTCCTTCGCACCCTAATTTGACCCCCTTAACATGCTTCAAAACTCACCATATTTGACACACACGTCGGTCTGGCAAACCTTCCCAACTTATTAAGCAACCAAACCCCAAAAATGAAAATTGCGCGCTAGCGCCCCCTAAAAAGACACAAAAAACAGACTGCTTGTAACTTCCGTTAGGAATGTCGTAGAAACATGAAACAAAAACCTCTATGCAGGACTGACTTACACCTAAATTTCCCATTAGAAACTTCTATACCTAAAATCAACAGGAAAATGGCAAAAACCCATTCAATGCAAAATTTTCACAAAAAATTCTATTTTTGCCTCTTTGAGCTGTAATTTGACCCCCTTAAAATGTTTCAAAACTCACCAAACCTGGCACACACATCAGGACTGGCGGAAATTGCTATTTAATGAAAAAATCAAAACTCAAAAATGCGCTCTAGCGCAATTTTTGAATAAAACACAGCAAAAACTGCTCCTAGGAAGAAAATACAGACAAAACTGCTTGTAACTTCCAGTAGGAATGTCGGAGAGACCTGAAACAAAAACTTCTATGTAGGTCTCACTTAGACCTACGTTTTAATTATTGACATCCTTCAGCAAAAATCAACAGGAAGTTAAAAATTACCCCTTCAAAATAAAAATTTTGTAAACACACGTCACCTTTTTTCAAACATCTCCTCTGAGCCCGTTTGTCGTTTCGGCTTCAAACTCGCACAGGAGAGACTTTGAACCCTTCTGATTAAGAGTTATTGAAAGTTTTGATAAGTTCTCCGGTTTGAATTTCATGCGCCTTCAAAAAACCCCTGTGAAAATGTTCCTAAAAAATGACATTTTTGCCTCTTTGAGCTGTAATTTGATCCATTTAAAATGCTTCAAAGTGCAAGTTAAAGCTCTACTATGCCAAGCGAAAGCCATTTATCAACAACATCCAGAAACACCGATCTATAATTTCAACCACTTAACATAATTCAAAACTCACCAAATTTTACACACACATCCGGACTGGCAAACATTGCCATCTGATAAAAAACCAAACCCCAAAAATCAAATTTGCGCTCTAACGCCCCCTAGGAAAATCCCCAGGCAAAACTGCTTGTAACTTCTGTTAGGAATGTCGTAGAGACATGAAACAAAGACCTTTATGTAGATCTGACTTAGACCAGGGCTTGGCAGCGGCCAAAGGCGGACCCGACCAACGCTGCTTGCAGCTTTAATTGTAATTGTATCTTTTGTTTCTTATGTTGATATAATAAACACACACACCATGCTCCTGCGAGTACACACTTCACAGCAGACTGACACAGCTGTGTGCCCTCACAGTTCACTGGAAATGGCGCCACTCCAGCAAATAGTGTCAAGCACCTGGTGCAGGAAGATTCAAAGCCTGAAACACTATTAGTTGGCAGGGTATTGACTGCAGTTACACAACAGTCCAACACGAGTTCAATACATGCTATACACCAATTTAACATTTCCAAGTGCAATTGATTTGCAGGGATGTGAGCACCCTTTAAACAAAAATAAAAGAGAAAAATTGAGGGAAAAGAGGAATGTTTCTATCAGCACAAAGTACTGCCACTTTAACCCCAAAAGAAAATCAAGACTACATTTCCTGTTTGGGTGCATTTCTACACTATATTGTACATTGTGTTGGATGTAAATATAAACAGAATACAATGATTTGCAAATCCTTTTCAACCCATATTCAGTTGAATATGCTACAAAGACAACATATTTGATGTTCAAACTAATAAACTTTATTTTTTTTTTGCAAATAATAAATAACTTAGAATTTCATGGCTGCAACACGTGCCAAAGTAGTTGGGAAAGGGCATGTTCACCACTGTGTTACATCACCTTTTCTTTTAACAACACTCAATGTATTTTCATCTAAGGACCTCGTTTCCATATGAGTTGTGTTAGATGTAAATATAAACAGAATACAATGATTTGCAAATCCTTTTCAACCCATATTCAGTTGAATGCACTACAAAGACAACATATTTGATGTTCAAACTCATATTTTTTATTTTTTTGCAAATAATCATTAACTTAGAATTTCATGGCTGCAACACGTGACAAAGTAGTTGGGAAAGGGCATGTTCACCACTGTGTTACATCACCTTTTCTTTTAACAACACTCAATAAATGTTTGGGAACTGAGGAAACTAATTGTTGAAGCTTTGAAAGTGGAATTCTTTCCCATTCTTGTTTTATGTAGAGCTTCAGTCCTTCAACAGTCCGGGGTCTCCGCTGTCGTATTTTACGCTTCATAATGCACCACACATTTTCCATGGGAGACAGGTCTGGACTGCAGGCGGGCCATGAAAGTACCCGCACTCTTTTTTTACGAAGCCACGCTGTTGTAACACATGCTGAATGTGGCTTGGCATTGTCTAGCTGAAATAAGCAGGGGCGTCCATGAAAAAGACGGCGCTTAGATGGCAGCATATGTTGTTCCAAAACCTGTATGTACCTTTCAGCATTAATGGTGCCTTCACAGATGTGTAAGTTACCCATGCCTTGGGCACTAATACACCCCCATACCATCACACATGCTGGCTTTTACACTTTGCGTCGACAACACTCTGGATGGTTCGCTTCCCCTTTAGTCTGGATGACACGATGTCGAATATTTCCAAAAACAATTTGAAATGTGGACTCGTCAGACCACAGAACACTTTTCCACTTTGCATCAGTCCATCTTAGATGATCTCGGGCCCAGAGAAGCCGACGGCGTTTCTGGATGTTGTTGATAAATGGCTTTCGCTTTGCATAGTAGAGCTTTAACTTGCACTTACAGATGTAGCGACAAACTGTAGTTAGTGACAGTGGTTTTCTAAAGTGTTCCTGAACCAATGTGGTGATATCCTTTAGAGATTGATGTCGATTTTTGATACAGTGCTGTCTGAGGGATGGAAGGTCACGGTCATTCAATGTTGGTTTCCGGCCATGCCGCTTACGTGGAGTGATTTCTCCAGATTCTCTGAACCTTTTGATGATATTATGGAGCGTAGATGTTGAAATCCCTAAATTTCTTGCAATGTCACTTTGAGAAAGGTTGTTCTTAAACTGTTTGACTATTTGCTCACGCAGTTGTGGACAAAGGGGTGTACCTCGCCCCATCCTTTCTTGTGAAAGACTGAGCATTTTTTGGGAAGCTGTTTTTATAGCCAATCATGGCACCCACCTGTTCCCAATTAGCCTGCACACCTGTGGGATGTTCCAAATAAGTGTTTGATGAGCATTCCTCAACTTTATCAGTATTGATTGCCACCTTTCCCAACTTCTTTGTCACGTGTTGCTGGCATCAAATTCTAAAGTTAATGATTATTTGCAACAAAAACAAAAAAGTTTATGAGTTTGAGCATCAAATATGTTGTCTTTGTAGCATATTCAACTGAATATGGCTTGAAAAGGATTTGCAAATCATTGTATTCTGTTTATATTTACATCTAACACAATTCCCCAACTCATATGGAAACGGGGTTTGTACAAACCTCTTTTTGACACATATCTAATGAAATGTCTAGCATCCATCCATTTTTTACCGCTTGTACCTCTCAGAGTCACAGGTGTGGAGAACGTTGTGTGTGTTCTTGTATTTCTACTCTTCTTGAGACATCAACAAGGAAAAGTAGCTTCCATATGAGGAGGTGTGAACAAGTGATGACATAAATCATGGTCCCAATACGGAAAACCACTGCATCTAAGAGAGAATGTCTCATTTGCACCCCTGGTGGTGAAATCTATCCAAATATGGGTGGTCCCCCTCTGGTCAACATATGAAATAACAAGTGTGTGCAAGACATTTAAAGGTGCCCCCTTTGACCAATATAAATCAAAAAATTGTCCAGGGTGTACTCCGCCTTCCGCCCGAATGCAACTGAGATAGGCCCCGGCACCCCCCGTGATCATGGTTCCTGGTTCGATCCCCATCTTCTAGCAACATAGTCATGTCCGTTGTGTCCTTGAGCAAGAAACTTCATCCTTGCTCCTGATTGGTCGTGGTTAGGGTCTTGCATGGCAGCTCCCTCCATCAGTGTGTGAATGTGTGAATGTGGAAATAGTGTCAAAGGTAGAAAAGCGGTATATAAGTATAATCTATATATGATCGCTAGCGGGACATCAATGGAATGTGTCATCATCAACATGCATTATCACGATATAACAATACGATCAAAAACCTAGAGGTGTAACGGTACACAACAATTTCTGTTCGGTACCTACCTCGGTTCAGAGGTCACGGTTCGGTTCATTTTCATTACAGTAAGAAAACAACAAAATATACATTTTTTGGTTATTTATTTACCAAATTTGCAAAATCTTCCACCAAAAATATTTTTCTTAGTGGAATATTTGATGTGAAGTAATGGGAACCTTGGATAGGTCAATAATTCATGATAACATTGATTTTGATTCATTATTATGTTTTGAGCAAAACAGTTTTGTTTCATTAGTCAACGTTGCATCCATCCATTTCTACCGCTTATTCCCTTTCGGGGTCGCGGGGGCGCTGGCGCCTATCTCAGCTACAATCGGGCGGAAGGCAGGGTACACCCTGGACAAGTCGCCACCTCATCGCAGGGCCAACACAGATAGACAGACAACATTCACACACTAGGGACCATTTAGTGTTGCCAATCAACCTATCCCCAGGTGCATGTCTTTGGAGGTGGGAGGGGCCTATCCCCAGGTGCATGTCTTTGGAGGTGGGAGGGGCCTATCCCCAGGTGCATGTCTTTGGAGGTGGGAGGAAGCCGAAGTACCTGGAGGGAACCCACGCAGTCACGGGGAGGACATGCAAACTCTACACAGAAAGATCCCGAGCCTGGATTTGAACCCAGGACTGCAGGAACTTCGTATTGTGAGGCAGACGCACTAACCCCTCTGCCACCGTGAAGCCGTCAACGTTGCAACTTTTTCTAAATTACATTTCACCTTTAAGCTTTTTTATTTCACTTTTGTTATGTTTTTGTTTATTTTAATAGTATTTTTAGAATTTTAGGGACGGCGTGGCGCAGTGCGAGAGTGGCCGTGCGCAACCCGAGGGTCACTGGTTCAAATCCCACCTAGAACCAACCTCGTCACGTCCGTTGTGTCCTGAGCAAGACGCTTCACCCTTGCTCCTGATGGGTGCTGGTTGGCGCCTTGCATGGCAGCTCCCTCCATCAGTGTGTGAATGGGTAAATGTAGAAGTAGTGTCAAAGCGCTTTGAGTACCTTGAAGGTAGAAAAGCGCTATACAAGTACAACCCATTTATCATTAGGGACGGCGTGGCGCAGTGGTAGAGTGGCCATGCGCAACCCGAGGGTCCCTGGTTCAATCCCCACCTAAAACCAACCTCATCAATTCCGTTGTGTCCTGAGCAAGACACTTCACCCTTGCTCCTGATGGGTGCTGGTTGGCGCCTTGCATGGCAGCTCCCTCCATCAGTGTGTGAATGTGTGTGTGATTGGGTAAATGTGGAAGTAGTGTCAAAGCGCTATACAAGTACAACCCATTTGTCATTATCATTTAGAATGTGCCGTGGGCCTTTAAAACATTAGCTGTGGGCCACAAATGGCCTCCGGGGCACACTTTTGACACCCATGCTAAAGATAATAAAAAATAAAATGTGATAAATCTATGGATAAAAAGCAGAGCCTGGCGACGCATGCGCGTTTATCATAACTCCCTCAGTCTCTGCCCCTCCCTCACGAATGCTAATGCATGCACAAATTGTCTCGTTTTTAACCCCTTCTTAACCCTGAACGTACATTGAAAATACACGCAACCCTAACTTAAAATGCTGGACATTTGAGGCATTTAAGAAACTCCACCCGGACAGCCCCGCAAAAGAGGACATATCCGGTGAAAAGAGGAGGTGTGGTCAGTCTATCCTAGCCAGGTCGCTGCTAGCATGTGTCAGTACACCTCCGAACCAAACCGAAACCCCCGTACCGAAACGGTTCAGTACAAATACACGTACCGTTACACACCTACAAGAACCCTATCGTCGGCCAAATTGATGTGATGTATGCTGACAACATGGTGCATACAGAGGGATGGTTCAGCTTGCAGCAGAGGGCAAAGGACAACACACAGAAAGGCTGTGTATAAAAACCCTCACACTGTTGGGGCGATACATCAGCAGCAAGCTAAGCTTGACTCCAAAACCTAGAAGATGCTATTTTATGAATGCAAAATCCTTATAAAGAAGCGTGGTGATGAGGATAATAATGGCAGGAAACCACAGTCTTCTGCTGTTCTTGTAACAATCCCTCTATTGGTGTGGCATTTGCATGTTTGACGGGGGAATTAATGTGTTGCTGCAGGGACAGTGTGCTCGCACACACCAGCACACTGTCCCTGCAGCTCCTCACATTCTTCTACCACAGCCAGCCAGTCACTTCTCAATAGGTTTTAACCCGTCTTGCAAAAACTGCAGCTGCTGGAAGCAAAGAAAACTTTTCTTAAGTGGATTTCCAAACATGTACAGTGGGGCAAAAAAGTCACCGATTGTGCAAGTTCTCCCACTTCAAATGATGACAGAGGTCTGTCATTTTCATCATAGGTACACTTCAACTGTGAGAGACAGAATGTGAACAAAAAAATTGTATGAATTTTAAAGAATTTATTTGTAAATGATGGTGGAAAATAAGTCAACCATTCAAAGCTCTCACTGATGGAAGGAGGTTTTGGCTCCAAATCTCACGATACATGGCCCCATTCATTCTTTCCTTAACACGGATCAATCGTCCTGTCCCCTTAGCAGAAAAACAGCCCCAAAGCATGATGTTTCCACCCCCATGCTTCACAGTAGGTATGGTGTTCTTGGGATGCAACTCAGTATTCTTCTTCCTCCAAACACCACCAGTTGAGTTGATACCAAAATGGATACATGGATGATACAGCAGAGGATTGGGAGGATGTCATGTGGTCAGATGAAATCAAAATAGAACTTTTTGGTACAAACTCAACTCGTCGTGTTTGGAGGAAGAAGAATACTGAGTTGCATCCCAAGAACACCATACCTACTGTGAAGCATGGGGGTGGAAACATCATGCTTTGGGGCTGTTTTTCGGCTAAGGGGACAGGACGATTGATCCGTGTTAAGGAAAGAATGAATGGGGCCATGTATCATGTATTCTCCCACTTAAAATGATGACAGAGGTCCGTCATTTTCATCAACTGTGAGAGACAGAATGTGAACACAAAAAAAATCGTAGGAATTTTAAAGAATTTATTTGTAAATGATGGTGGAAAAATAGTATTTGGTCAACCATTCAAAGCTCTCACTGATGGAAGGAGGTTTTGGCTCCAAATCTCAGGATACATGGCCCCATTCATTCTTTCCTTAACACGGATCAATCGTCCTGTCCCCTTAGCAGAAAAACAGCCCCAAAGCATGATGTTTCCACCCTCATGCTTCACAGTAGGTATGGTGTTCCTGGGATGCAACTCAGTATTCTTCTTCCTCCAAACACGACAAGTTGAGTTTATACCAAAATGGATACATGGATGATACAGCAGAGGATTGGGAGAATGTCATGTGGTCAGATGAAACCAAAATAGAACTTTTTGGTATAAACTCAACTAGTCGTGTTCTGAGGAAGAAGAATACTGAGTTGCATCCCAAGAACACCATACCTACTGTGAAGCATGGGGGTGGAAACATCATGCTTTGGGGCTGTTTTTCTGCTAAGGGGACAGGACGATTGATCCGTGTTAAGGAAAGAATGAATGGGGCCATGTATCGTGAGATTTGGAGCCAAAACCTCCTTCCATCAGTGAGAGCTTTGAATGGTTGACCAAATACTATTTTTCCACCATAATTTACAAATAAATGATTTAAAATTCCTACAATTGTTTTGTTGACATTCTGTCTCTCACAGTTGAAGTGTACCTATGATGAAAATGACAGACCTCTGTCATCATTTGAAGTGGGAGAACTTGCACAATCGCTGGCTGACTAAGTACTTTCTCGCCCTACTGTACATGGCACTCCATTTGTGACACGTGAATGAATAAATGATTTCCAGGTGTCTTGAAAATGACAGCCTCGGGATTCAATTTCCTATGACAGAGAGCCAAGATGGTGTCTGTTTCGGTTACCTAGCAACTTCTCCCAGGAACGCAACAAAAGGGTCGACTTCTTTCCTCGCTCTCCTGGAAAAGTGATACGGAAGGCTATGGAAGGTACTCCTTGCACAAATGTTCCACCAGTGGATGCTCTGTCACTGCCAGCGGACACTTGGAAGCATGAACTACAACCTCCTTGTTGTCCTGGTAAAGAGGCATCATGTCATCGTCATGGAAACTGAAGGCCTAATTGGCCACATGTGCAAAACAGTTTGACTTAACACTCATGCGGAAACTGCACAATACCAGGGATGTTCTGGTCAAGGTTTTAATGTTGCTGATTCTGATACCAATCATCCATGAGGGGGATCAGTCGATACCAATGCACATCACATGTATTAAATGTACATTTTACAATCTGTTTATTGTGAGGGACGATTGCTGACATTTTCCTCATTTCTTCCGCGAATGAGATAAATAATACTATGTGATATTTTACGGTAACGCAGGTGTAGGGGACCTATGGCTCTAGAGCCAGATGTGGCTCTTTTGATGACTGCATCTGGCTCTCGGACAAATCTGAGCTGACATTGCTTAACGCGATAATTAGGAATAATTTTTCTGGTAATCACAGTGCTAAAAATAACGTGCAAAATATAAAACATTCTCATGCATTTAAATCCATCCATCCGTTTTCTACCGCACCTGTTCAAGAAGTCGCATTAATGGTAAGAAGTATTTTATGTCACAATGGGGGGGGGGTTGCAGCTTGCTGCGGGGTCGTTCTCCCAGGAAGGCAGACGGACTACTCGGGACATGGCATTTAGGTAAAAACATGATTTAATTTTAACAAAAAAAAGATACAAACAAAAATCGCTCCCAGTGGAGGCACAACTTGGGCTAAGGAAGAAAGCTAACGCATAAACAGACTAAGAACATAAATCAAACAAAACTTACTTGGCATGGCATGAAGCACGAAACTATGGCAAGGCATGAAACAAGTCAGCACGGGGCGACTGACTGGCAAAGACGAGCTTAAATACTGCCTCTGATTAGTGCTCGGGAAGCAGGTGAGCGGGCATTTTGTCCACCAGAGACAGGTGGACAAAATGAGTAACCAAGGAAACCAGACAATGTAGCGGAAAAAAACAGGAACTTAAAGAGTCCAAAGGACAAACAGCACATGGCCAAACAAAAACATGATCAACAGACATGACATTTTTTTTATTATTGGTTAGCTTCAAAATAACAATGTTATTAAAAAGAATAAAAGACTTATTATACTCTAAAAATGTTGGTCTCACTTAAAAATGCACACATTTAGTTGTATTCAGTGTTAAAAAATATGATACGGCTCTCACGGAAATACATTTTGAAATATTTGGCTTTCATGGCTCTCAGCCAAAAAGGTTCCCGACCCCTGCGGTGACGTGTTCAGAATTTCACACATAAGTCACACCTGAGTATAAATTACGGAAAAAAGTGTCCGAAAAATACAGTAATCAACATAAATCCGCGCTTCTCAAATATTTCATGTCATAACCCCCCTTAGTAGAGATGCGCGGATAGGCAATTATATCATCCGCATCCGCATCACCAAAATCGTCATCCACCCGCCGTCCACCCGAACCAACTAATTATCGGGACCGCAACCGCCCGCTGAATTACATCAGAGGTTGGCCACCTTTACCACTCACAGAGCTATTTAAACCTGATTCTCAGAGTAATGTAGTCAATTGGAGCCGCTAACGTTCCCGCGACTATCCAATAGTGTTCATCCTGATGACAAGAATGTGGGCGTGCTGTGAAGCCATTGCCTTAGACACCTTTGACAACATGTACGAACCGATTGTTGGTCCGGCATCATGTTGTGTGCGGCTTCCGCAATTACACGTTGGAGATTGAAAGGCATACTGGGTGACACAGAGTACACTGATGGTTGTGATATAAACAACTTGAACACTTACTAATATGCGCCACGCTGTGAAGCCACACAGTACAAGATTGACAAACACATTTCACATCCTCACAGTAACACAACATAAACGCAACACAACTAATACCCATAATCCTTTGTATTCATGACACATCCTGAATATATTTTGCACCCCCACGCCCCCAACCCCGCCCACCTTACCGACGCACGAGGGGGAGCGGGGGGGTGTTTTGGTTGTATAAAATAGTCAGGATTGTCATGAATACAAAGGATTATGGGTACTTCACGGTGGCAGAGGGGTTAGTGCATCTGCCTCACAATACGAAGGTCCTGCAGTCCTGGGTTCAAATCCAGGCACGGGATCTTTCTGTGTGGAGTTTGCATGTCCTCCCCGTGAATGCGTGGGTTCCCTCCGGGTTCTCCAGTTTCCTCCCACCTCCAAAGACATGCACCTGGGGATAGGCCCCTCCCACTTCCAAAGACATGCACCTGGGGATAGGTTGATTGGCAACACTAAATTGACCCTAGTGTGTGAATTTGAGTGTGAATGTTGTCTGTCTATCTGTGTTGGTCCTGCGATGAGGTGGCGACTTGTCCAGGGTGTACTCAGCCTTCCGCCTGATTGTAGCTGAGCTAGGCGCCAGCGCCCCCCGTGACCCCAAAAGGGAATAAGCGGTAGAAAATGGATGGATGGGTATTTGTTGTGTTGAGTTTATGTTGTAATAATAATAATAATAATGGATTAGATTTATATGGCGCTTTTCTATTGTTAGATACTCAAAGCGCTCACAGAGAAGTGGGAACCCATCATTCATTCACACGATGGTGGTGGTAAGCTACCAGGTGACGGAAGCGTGGCTGCCAGTTTGCGCCTACGGCCCCTCCGACCACCACCAATCATTCATTCATCATTCATTCACCAGTGTGAGAAGCACCGGGGGCAAAGGGTGAAGTGTCCTGCCCAAGGACACAACGGCAGCGATTTGGATGTCAATAGGTGGGAAGCGAACCTGCAACCCTCAGGTGTCTGGCACGGCCGCTCTAACAACTACGCCATGCCGTTGTGTTACTGTGAGGATGTTCTCCCGAAATGTGTTTGTCGTTCTTAATTGGTGTGGCTTCACAGCGTGGTGCATATTACTAAGAGTGTTAAAATTGTTCACATCACAACCATTAGTGTACTCTGTGTCACCCAGCATGCCTTGCAGTCGTGTGATTGCCGCTGGGGATGAGACCGCAAACCGCGCATTTCTACCACTTAGATATTTTTTCCCCACGTCCCCCTCACATTAAAATACGATTGAGAACCTGATATTTGTCCGTAAAAAAAAACAAACATTGAGAATCACTGATTTTTGTGTGAGTACTATTGACAATAATGACTAGTGGTATTTGTATGTTAGTGTAATAGTCCGGATACTTCCGCAAAGTTGCAGCCACACAAAAAAGGCTTACTCAAAGCATGTTTAAAATGTCTGACATTGAAGGCTTGTTTGTTGTCACATTGCAGCAAGGGCGTAGAATTGGGTAGGGACGCTAGGGACACGTCCCTACCCAATATCCAGCCGCTACTGTGTAGTCACTATCAATACAACCGTTTAGTCAATGATTATGGCACAGAAAGGGTTAAATGTCGGTCTCTGCTAGAAGTCCCGCCTCTAACCTAAATATCGCTCCCTGATTGGTTGCCGCTTTCATGCTAACTTACGTGTGATTGGCTGTCCCTGCTGTCACTCCTTCTGCTTGTAACAGCTAGCCTACATGCTAGCGACCGGACAAGTTGTCAACATGTTCGGCATTTGTTGTTCCTGGCACACGGTAGCTAGATGGATTTTAATATCAGTGCTGTGATTGACATTGTGTTTGTGTCTGTTTGCGTGCGTGTGTGCTGCAGGTTTTGAAGGATGTCAATGAAAAGAAAATTGGATATAAAAGACTTCTTTAGGAGTCAAACTGTAAGTTACTTCAAGGGTGTATAGAGGCTCAACAATATTGAATAATTCAACAATATATCACTCCGGTCACGCCCCTTAGAGTGCTATAATGAGCATATACCATGGACTGGAGAGATATATTGCTGTTATAAAACGGTTACCAATAAAGGCAATATGAAATAGGAATAATCAATCAATTTAATGTAGTTTTTTTCAACCAGAAATACATATTATCCAATAAAATAGCCTCACTGTGGAAAAAGATAGTCCCACCTATCCAGACGTTAGCTCCAAATTAGCACTGCATCTCGTCTTTTCCTCCGCTTTTTTTCCAGGTGAAAGTCAATGCTTTACCATTGTTAACTCTCCCCGGAGGTGAAAGTTAACCTTAAACATGTGAATTCAACTACTTTAGTCCGTTTTTTAACATCGTAAAAACATCAGCTGTCTTTTACTACGGACTGCAACAGTCCGTTGTCATGGATACATGACAACAACTTCCATTCATACTAGGGATGCAGCGATTAATCGGTAACCGAATATATTCGGCCGAATATGGCAAAAAAAGCCACATTCGGCCTTCGGTGGAATAAGTCAAAAACAAGGCCGAATAGTGGCGTGTGACGCAATTTTTTGACGCGGTGACGCAATCGACCAACGTGCAGTGATGTTGGGATATGTTGTGTACCTGTATAAGTGTATGAGGTTACAATGTTGTGTACCTGTATAAGTGTATGAGGTTACAATGTTGTGTACCTGTATAAGTGTATGAGGTTACAAGCACACACTTATTGAGATTTAGTGGGGCCTCTGTTTACATTATTAGCCTGTTGTGTAGGCTACCTGTATAAGTGTATGAGGTTACAAGCACACACTTATTGAGATTTACTTGAGCCTTCTGTTTACATTATTAGCCTGTTGTGTAGGCTACCTGTATAAGTGTATGAGGTTACAAGCACACACTTATTGAGATTTACTTGAGCCTTCTGTTTACATTATTAGCCTGTTGTGTAGGCTACCTGTATAAGTGTATGAGGTTACAAGCACACACTTATTGAGATTTACTTGAGCCTTCTGTTTACATTATTAGCATATCTACTGTGGCTAAGCAGACTTTTGCCAAAAGGACAATAATTCATTTGTTGTGGGTTTATCCACTTTAATGCACTTTATTTTTTTTTTGGAATGCATGTTTTGTTTGAAGGCCTAATATAAATGAAAAACTGTGCTTTTTTGAAAAGCAAAGACTACTGGATTATTAAAAAAATGTCAATATTCAATAAAAAATTACTTTATTTGAAAAACATGTCTAAATATTTATTCTGGGCTATTTATGCAATATTTAAAAAATTGTGAAAAACTGCATTCATTATTCGGTATTCGGCCAAGCGTTTAAATTTTATTCGGCTTCGGCCACAAATTTTCATTTCGGTGCATCCCTAATTCATAGCAGTCTTGCGTGCCTGAGGCGGAGTGATGTGATAAGGCTTTAGAATATTTAAACCACAGTTAACAGCCAATCAGATCGCCGGATTCCACCTATCCGTTTTATTTTTTTTTTTAGTTTCATGTAACATATTTACAGTACAAAAGCAGCAATAGAAAGAAGTAGATGAAGGGAAAAATTGTCAGTGATTTAAACACAAGTTGGGGAAAAGTTTATTACAGTTTATTTATGTTTATTTCCAATGTTGTATTGCATGAATGTATTTCTGATGTTGTTGATGGACAGTCGGCTATGTTGATTGACAGCATGATGCACACTTGCACTACACTAAAGAGTAAAGATGAGAACTCTTCCAAGTTGTCTCCTTTGCTTTCATTTTAGTTACTTTACATTATAACATCTGCATGACCTAAAATTATGATTGTAATGTAAAAAAAATTTTTTTTTTAAAGTAAACTTTCAGAGTGCTGCCTTGGAGCACTTTTGTGTCCCCACCAATCTCAAAATAGAACCTACTCCTCCCTTGCATTGCAGTACATCACCAATGCAGTGTTGCCTCCTTTGAGTGGAGTACTTGACTCCACACAGTTATAGAACTGCTTGTATTCAAAAGTGCCTTTTTTTTCAACTATTTTTAATAATGATTTGGAAGTGTGTTGCCCCAAATATAGCCTCCATGTTTAAAGTCCTACTGAAAGCCACTACTAGCGACCACGCAGTCTGATAGTTTATATATCAATGATGAAATATTAACATTGCAACACATGCCAATACGGCCGCTTTAGTTTACTAAATTGCAATTTTAAATTTTGCACCGAAAAATCCTGCTGAAATGCGTTGTCGAGGACATTTTGTTCCAGCATCGTTCCCAGCTATAAGTCGTCTGTTTTCATCGCATAATTCCACAGTATTCTGGACATCTGTGTTGCTGAATCTTTTGCAATTTGTTCAATGGACAATGGAGACATCAAAGAAGAAAGATGTAGGTGGGAAGCGGTGTATAGCGGCCGCCTTTAGTAACACAAACACAGCCGGTGTTTCCTTGTTTACATTGTGAAGTGAATTATATTTATATAGCGCTTTTTCTCTAGTGACTCAAAGCGCTTTACATAGTGAAACTCAATATCTAAGTTACATTTAAACCAGTGTGGGTGGCACTGGGAGCAGGTGGGTAAAGTGTCTTGCCCAAGGACACAACGGCGGAAGCGGGGATCGAACCTGCAACCCTCAAGTTGTTGGCACGGCCACTCCACCAACCGAGCCATACCACCCCATACATTCCCGAAAAATGACGGTGAAGCTTTACTAAGGAACAGAGCGGTCAAGCGAGCAGGGTTGGATTGGACCACACACACAGTACAGTGTATTATGCAGCCATCATTTCGAAAGATCGTGTTTCGAAGAGGGTCCCTTGCGAAGGGCAGAGATGGGCATCGCCACCACCCCTCGACTGGTGCTGAAGAAAGGTGCGGGGCCGACCTTCAGGTTGTACAGGTACCACCATATAACCTCACTAAAACACTAGTAACACAATAAGAAGATAAGAGATTTTCCAGAATAATCCATCTGAATCGCTCCCACTGCCCTCTAGTCTTTTTTTTTCTAGTCCTTCACTCTCACTTTCCTCATCCACGAATCTTTCATCCTCACTCAAATTAATGGGGAAATTGTCGCTTTCTCGTTCTGAATCGCTCTCGCTGCTAGTGGCCATGATTGTAAACAATGTTCAGATGTGAGGAGCTCCACAACCCGTGACATCACGCGCACATCGTCTGCTACTTCCGGTACAGGCAAGGCTTTTTTATTAGCGACCAAAAGTTGCCAACTTTATCGTGGATGTTCTCTACTAAATCCTTTCAGCAAAAATATGGCAATATGGCAAAATGATGAAGTATGACACATAGAATGGAGCTGCTATCCCCGTTTAAATAAGAACATCTCATTTCAGTAGGACTTTAAACATGGAGGCTATATTTGGGGCAACACACTTCCAAAACATTATTTAAAATAGTTGAAAAAAAGGCACTTTTGATTACAAGCACTTCTATAACTGTGTGGAGTCAAGTACTCCACTCAAAAGGAGGCAACACTGCATTTGTGATTTCTGCAATGTGACAACAAACAAGCCCTCATTCACACACATTATTCATTCATTCATCCTCTCACCCACTTCTGAACGTGACTCCACACAAGTCAGCTGATCAGGGTCAGCAGTGTGTGTGTGTGTGTGTGTGTGTGTGTGTGTGTTTCTACCCTTCTTGAGACATCAAAAAGGAAAAGTATCTTCCATATGAGGAGGTGTGAACAAGTGAGGACATAAGTCATGGTCCCAAAAATATTACATCTAATAGAGAATGTCTCATTTGCACCCCTTAGTCAATTTTTCAAATTGACTAAATGGACAAGCAGTAGAAAATGGATGAAAAAGAATGGACGGTTTTAAAAGGGCTCCCCCTCTGGTAAACATATGAAATAAGTGTGTAAAAAAATTGACGTGCTCCCCCTCTGGCCAACATATGAAACAACAAGTGCGTGTAAGAAATTGAATTGCGCCCCCTTTGGCCAAAATTAATGAAAAACAAATTTATAAGCGATATTTCCCGCATCTACTTTGTTTTAGCAATCAAGAATATTTCAGTTGCTTTTAATCCTTCTTTGTGGGGACATTGTTGATTGTTATGTCATGTTCAGATGTACTTTGTGGACGCCGTCTTTGCTGCACAGTAAGTCTTTGCTGTCGTCCAGCATTCTGTTTTTGTTTACTTTGTAGCCCGTTCAGTTTTGATTTTGTTCTGCATAGCCTTCTCTAAGCTTCAATGCCTTTTCTTACGAGTACTCACCTTTTATTTATTTTTGGTTTAAGCATTAGACACATTTTTACCTGCACACTGCCTACCGCTGTTCCCGACATCTACAAAGCAATTAGCTACCGGCTGCCACCTACTGATATGGAAGAGTATTACATGGTTACTCTGCTGAACTTTAGACAACACCCACACTCAACAACAACACATCATTTGCAGACTATAATTACTGTCCATCCATCCATTTCTACCGCTTATTCCCTGTCAGGGTCGCGGGCGCCTATCTCAGCTACAATCGGGCGGAAGTTAATTACTGGTTTGCAAAAAATATTTTTAACCCAAATAGGTGAAATTAGATCATCTCCCACGACACACCAGACTGTATCTCACGGCATACTGGTGTGCCGCGGCACAGTGGTTGAAAAACACTGCACTAGACAACGGCACGTTATTATGATTATTAATTTGCAAAAAATATTTTTGGGGATCAATTAGGTAAATTTGCATACCGTATTTCCTTTAATTGCCGCAAGACGTATAGTATGCGCCTGCCTAAAATTTCTGCTGGGTCAAATTTGTGACGTCACGAGTGACACTTCCCCTGTCATCATTTTCAAACTCATTGAGGGAAGAAGATTAAGAGCTATTCAGTAGGATTTAAGGTCCAAGCTTACATCACACTCAAATTTTTACTGCATACCTTTGGTAAGTGCCGGAGTGAGAAGGGGTTTGAAAATAATTAGCGCATGCTTACTTTTACCGCATGCCTTTGGTAAGCGCAGGAGTGAGAAGAGGTTTTAAATTAATTAGCGCCCCGGCTGCAATTCAAGGAAATACGGTAATTTCCCACGGCACACTAGTGTGTCGCGGCACAGTGGTTGAAAATCTCTGCTCTAAAAAGGGTGGCCCTAAAGAGGGAGGCAACTTTTTTTTTCGGATGTCTCAAGAAGGTAACAAATACAAGTACGTGTGCGCGCAGCTCCCATACTAAGCACGCACACTTATGCACTCAAAACGCCAAGTGTGCCAACTGAGACGCCGTAGAACGCACATTTTATGGTGAAAGTGCCAACATGCTGCCTGGGGGAAATAAAAGGCTCACCAAATTTAACACACACACAACAGGACTTGCGAAAATTGCGATCTAATCAAAAATCCCAAACTCAAAATTGCGCTCTAGCGCCCCCTAGGAAAAAACACAGACAAAACTGCCTGTAACTTCGGTTATGAATGTCGTAGAGACATGAAACAAAAACCTCTATGTAGTTCTGACTTAGACCTAGATTTCATACACTGACCTCCTTCAGCAAAAATCAACAGGAAGTTGGCAAAACCCCTTCAAAACAAAAGATTCCTAAAAAATGTCATTTTTGTCTCTGAGCTGTAATTTGACCCCCTTAAAATGCTTCAAAACTCACCAAACTGGACACACACATCAGGACTGGTGATAATTGCGATCTAATAATAAAAAAAAAAAAAAAAAAATTGCACTCTAGCGCCCCCTAGGAATAAAACACAGACAAAACTGCTCCTAGGAAGAAAACACAGACGAAACTGATTGTAACTTCCGGTAGGAATGTCGTAGAGACATGAGACAAAAACATCTATGTAGGTCTCACTTAGACCTACATTTCATTAATTGACATCCTTCAGCAAAAATCAACAGGAAGTTGGCAATCACCCCTTCAAAACAACATTTTTGTAAAAACCCGTCACCTTTTTTCAAACGTTATCTCCTCTGAGGGCGTTTGTTGTGTCGGCTTCAAACTCGCACAGGAGAGAGATTGAACCCTTCTGATTAAAAGTTGCGCAGAGAGTTTTTCTAACTGCTCCGGTTTTGATTTTACGAGCCTTCAAAGAACCAGAGGTCTCAAGAAGGTATCAAATACAAGTAAGTGTGTGTGTATGTGCGCGCAGCTCCCACACTTAGCGTGCACACTTATGCACTCAAAAAGCCAAGTGTGCCAACTGAGACGCCGTAGAGCGCACACTTAATTGTGAAAGTGCCAAAATGCTGCCCGGGGGAAGTAAAAGGCTCACCAAATTTAACGCACACATCAGGACTGGCGAAAATTGCAATCTAATCAAAAAACCAAAACCCAAAACTCAAAATTGCGCTCTAGCGCCCCCTAGGAAAAACACAGACACAACTGCTTGTAATTTCTGTTAGGAATGTCGTAGAGACATGAAACCAAAACCTTTATGTAGGTCTGACTTTGACCTAGATTTCATACACTGACCTCCTTCAGCGAAAATTAACAGGAAGTTGGCAAAACCCCTTCAAAACAAAAGATTCCTAAAAAATTTCATTTTTGTCTCTTTGAGCTGTAATTTGACCCCCTTAAAATGCTTCAAAACTCATCAAACTGGACACACACATCAGGACTGGTGATAATTGCGATCTAATAAAAAAAAATAATAAAAATAAACTCAAAATTGCACTCTAGCGCCCCCTAGGATTAAAACACTGACAAAACTGCTCCTAGGAAGAAAACAGACACAACTGCTTGTAACTTCCAGTATGAATGCAGTAGAGACATGAAACAAACACCTCTATGTAGGTCTCACTTAGACCTACATTTCATTAATTGACATCCTTCAGCAAAAATCAACAGGAAGTTGGCAATCACCCCTTCAAAACAAAAGTTTTGTAAAAACCCGTCACCTTTTTTCAAACATTATCTCCTCTGAGCGCGTTTGCTGTGTCGGCTTCAAACTACCACAGGAGAGAGATTGAACCCTTCTGATTAAAAGTGGCGCAAAGAGTTTTTCTAACTGCTCTGGTTTCGATTTTACGAGCCTTCAAAGAACCGGAGGTCTCAAGAAGGTATCAAATACAAGTAAGGGTGTGTGTATGCGCGCGCAGCTCCCACACTTAGCGTGCACACTTATGCACTCAAAACGCCAAGTGTGCCAACTGAGACGCCGTAGAGCGCACATTTAATAGTTAAAGTGCCAACATGCTGCCCAGGAGGAAGTAAAAGGCAGAAGTAAACAACAACATTAGAGGAATTAAAAGGTATTTACTTACCACGAGCACGGAGGTCCTGACCACCTCAGACACACTTTGCCGGAGCTCGGCGGCCGTCCCAGGCTTCCCAAGTCCCCGAGTAAACTTCCTGGTCTCCGGCTGAGCAGCGGTGGCCATCGCTAAGCCTCCACCGCACAAACAAATAAAAACACTTTAATATCGCGGGATAATTTGGCGGGAAGTCATCGCCGGCTAATCCGTCTACTTCCACGCCGGCTCATGTCGCGTCGATGTCAGTCACACACATGTGTGATGTTGCGGTAGTGCAGGTAAGAATGTTTCTGAGCGGCCATGACAAGTTAGTGCATGTTAGGAAGGTCTCCGTGCGGCCATGACAAGTGTCCTGGAACATGTGTGTGCATGTCATTAGCGGGAGAGGAGGGGTCTAAGGAGACTCCGCCCACTTTCTGCCCGGCTCCATCCTGCTCGTTGTCGCCCTCTACTGGATGTCGGGGGGGTCTACACGTACAAAACTGTATTTTGGACTATATTCTGAAGATTATACTCATTTGATCTATATATGAATTTAGATATATTATTTAATCATAAACAAAAATAAATGTTTTTTTAATAATTTTTTTTGTCCTGTCCAGTTTCTCAGGCAAACGTATACAAACCCCGTTTCCATATGAGGTGGGAAATTGTGTTAGATGTAAATATAAACAGAATACAATGATTTGCAAATCCTTTTCAAGCCATATTCAGTTGAATATGCTACAAAGACAACATATTTGATGTTCAAACTCATGAATTTTTTTTTTTGCAAATAATGATTAACTTAGAGTCATGGCTGCAGCACGTGCCAAAGTAGTTGGGAAAGGGCATGTTCACCACTGTGTTACATCACCTTTTCTTTTAACAACACTCAATAAACGTTTGGGAACTGAGGAAACTAATTGTTGAAGCTTTGAAAGTGGAATTCTTTCCCATTCTTGTTTTATGTAGAGCTTCAGTCCTTCAACAGTCCGGGGTCTCCGCTGTCCTATTTTACGCTTCATAATGCGCCACACATTTTTGATGGGAGACAGGTCTGGACTGCAGGCGGGCCAGGAAAGTACCCGCACTCTTTTTGTACAAAGCAACGCTGTTGTAACACTCATCTTGCTGAAATAAGCAGGGGTGTCCATGATAACGTTGCTTGGATGACAACATATGTTGCTCCAAAACCTGTATGGACCTTTCAGCATTAATGGTGCCTTCACAGATGTGTAAGTTACCCATGCCTTGGGCACTAATACACCCCCATACCATCACACATGCTGGCTTTTCAACTTTGCGTGGATAACAATCCGAATGGTTATTTTCCACTTTTGTTCTGGAAGACACCACGTCCTATGTTTCCCAATATAATTTGAAATGTGGACTCGTCAGATCACAGAACACCTTTCCACTTTGCATCAGTCCATCTTAGGTGAGCTCAGGCCGAGCTAAGTCGGCTGCGTTTCTGGATGTTGTTGATAAATGTGTTTGGCTTTGCATAGCAGAGTTTTAACTTGCACTTACAGATGTAGCGACCAACTGTAGTTACTGACAGTGGTTTTATGAAGTGTTCCTGAGCCCATGTGATGATATCCTTTACACACTGATGTCGGTTTTTGATGCAATACCGCATGAGGGATCAATAGTCCGTAATATCTCGCTTACGTGCAGTGATTTCTCCAGATTCTCTGAACTTTTTGATGATTTTACGGACCGTAGATGGTAAAATCCCTAAATTCCTTGCAATAGCTCGTTGAGAAATGTTGTTCGAAAACTTTTTGACAATTTACTTACAAAGTGGTGACCCTCACCCCATCCTTGTTTGTGAATTACTTAGCATTTCATGGAAGCTGTTTTTATAGCCAATCATGGCACCCACCTGTTCCCAATTAGCCTGCACACCTGTGGGATGTTCCAAATAAGTGTTTGATGACCATTCCTCAACTTTATCAGTATTTATTGCCGCCTTATTTATACTTGACTTTATTCAATGTAGATAGATGGATGGATAGGTAGTACTTTATTGATTTCTTCAGGAAAATTAAAAATTCCAGCAGCAGTGTACAGAGTTGAGATCAATTAAACAATAAAAGGTAAATAATGGGGGTATAAATTGAAACAAAATAGAAAAATATTAAAATAAAAATAAAAATGAAAAAAGGAACAATGAGAATAAAACTAACTGTAAAATAAGAATATAACAAGAGAAACTAAGCAGTAGTTATATGCACCAAATAGTAATTTGGTGCATATGTTATCTCCCTCTCTTTGTTTATAATGTATATTTTCTGCTGAATCTACTCTTTATTTTATGCTGAGGCTGCAACATATACTGTAATATTGTACATGGTAATTGGCATTTGTTATATATTTGGTTGATTGGCAACATTAAATGGTCCCTTGTGTGAATGTTGTCTGTCTATCTGTGTTGGCCCTGCGATGAAGTGGCGACTTGTCCAGGGTGTACCCTGCCTTCCGCCCGAATGCAGCTGGGATAGGCTCCAGCACCCCCGGCGACGCCAAAGGGTATTAGCGTTAGAAAATGGATGGATGGATGGATATAATCCATCCATCTATTTTCTTCCGCTTATCCGAGGTTGGATCGCGGGGGCAGCAGCCTAAGCAGGGAAGCCCAGACTCCCCTCTCCCCAGCCACTTTGTTCAGCTCCTGGCCGCAGCCTAAATGGAATGATTAGTCTGGAAACAACTTACACAAAGTGATTCATTGTAAACAATCCCCAAGTCATTTTCAATGCATTTATGGTGAACTAAAACATGCTCAGTAGAGTTAAAATAACTCTTTTTCAGTGTGGCAATTAGATCTTGGAGTAAGTCAGAACTGAAGCAACAGTCTAACTTTAAACTTATTGCTCGTAACTAAAAAGTGCAGCAACACCACAAAATAAAACTGTGTAAATTGTTGACTCTGACCAGTCTTCCTCTCAAGGTACACAAGTTACTGGTCAATCCCAAGTTCTTTCAGATGACATATATGCAGAGTAAGAAGGACCATCAAGACAGAACAGGAATATTATCACGTTTTACTAAAGCTTTAGGAGACCAGTCCTATGGTTTGTGAACAGTGGCATTTAGAAGGGGTCTGAAAGCCAAACGGGAAAGACAACTTATTGAACAGGAAAACAGCGCCCCCATGCCCAGAAAGTGATTCCTAGAGCCCAGAAAAAAGTCTGCGGGCTAAAGAGCGTTTTCCGTTCGGGCTCCAGTACTCTGGAATGCCCTCCCGGTAACAGTTCGAGATGCTACCTCAGTAGAAGCATTTAAGTCTCACCTTAAAACTCATCTGTATACTCTAGCCTTTAAATAGACCTCCTTTTTAGACCAGTTGATCTGCCGCTTCTTTTCTTTCTCCTATGTCCCCCCCTCCCTTGTGGAGGGGGTCCGGTCCGATGACCATGGATGAAGTACTGGCTGTCCAGAGTCGAGACCCAGGATGGACCGCTCGCCTGTATCGGTTGGGGACATCTCTACGCTGCTGATCCGCTTGAGATGGTTTCCTGTGGACAGGACTCTCGCTGCTGTCTTGGATCCACTTGAACTGAACTCTCGCGGCTGTGTTGGAGCCACTATGGATTGAACTTTCACAGTATCATGTTAGACCCGCTCGACATCCATTGCTTTCGGTCCCCTAGAGTGGGGGGGTTGCCCACTTCTGAGGTCCTCTCCAAGGTTTGTCATAGTCAGCATTGTCACTGGCGTCCCACTGGATGTGAATTCTCCCTGCCCACTGGGTGTGAGTTTTCCTTGCCCTTCTGTGGGTTCTTCCGAGGATGTTGTAGTCGTAATGATTTGTACAGTCCTTTGAGACATTTGTGATTTGGGGCTATATAAATAAACATTGATTGATTGATTGATTGATTGAATACAGCTTCGTTGTTCTAATACTGATAAAGTAAAAAGGGAGTGTGCTATACACCCACATTCCAACCCCTTCAAGGTAAAGCACAGAGTTTACTTGCGGACATAAGATACAAGCAAAAAGAGTACACATGGGAAAATATTAGCTGCTTTGAACATGACTGTCAATAAAGAAATAACTCTTAAAAATGTATGCATTCTCCACAATATTTAGCATAGCAACCCTAAAACATGCAAAATATGCCTTTTGGACTCTAGAGGGCATATTGTGCCTTCATTTGTATTTTTTTAATAATTCTATAATCCTAACAATCTGTTTTCTCGGTACCTTTATCATATTTCCCCTATCAAATAAATAAATAAATATAAAAAATTAAAAAATAAAATGCGGCCATCTAGGAGTATTTTTTACAGCAAATGGAGGAAAAAATAAGATGGAATATGTTTGTAAAATTTAATAATGTAATATCTAAATAGCACCTAAGAAAAAAACTTGGCTCTCCAAGCACCACCGTAATGATCAACAATAAAATACAGTAGCATAGTAGGCCTAAGTATTCATGAAAAACAAGGCAGATGTTTTACAGTTTGCACAACAACCCTGTTTGAAAATAAGAAAATAAAACACTGTACTTTAATCAATTGATTCTTTGGTCACCACTAGATGGAGCCTGCGTACCACCAGTGGCAGAGCTCTGACTCCTGGTCCATGTACCAGTTCCAGAATCACTGCACAGCCACCTGATTGGACACAGAGTGGAAGTAAAACTGTATTGCTGCATCAGGGTAAGGAAAAACTTAACCTCATTGGGACAATGAGAAACCGGGGAGAGGACCGCAGATGTGGGGAATTAGAGCCCCCCCTTAAGGGCGGGGGGGGGGGGGGGGGGGGGCTAATAGTACAATGGACGTCAAGTGGATCGAGTATAATATTGTGAGAGTCCAGTCCATAGTGGATCTAACATAATAGTGTGAGAGTCCAGTCCATAGTGGATCTAACATAATAGTGAGAGTCCAGTCCATAGTGGATCTAACATAATAGTGAGAGTCCAGTCCATAGTGGATCTAACATAATAGTGTGAGAGTCCAGTCCATAGTGGATCTAATATAATAGTGTGAGAGTCCAGTCCATAGTGGATCTAACATAATAATGAGAGTCCACTCCATAGTGGATCTAACATAATAGTGAGAATCCAGTCCATAGTGGATCTAACATAATAGTGAAAGTCCAGTCCATAGTGGATCTAACATAATAGTGTGAGAGTCCAGTCCATAGTGGATCTAACATAATAGTGTGAGAGTCCAGTCCATAGTGGATCTAACATAATAGTGTGAGAGTCCAGTCCATAGTGGATCTAACATGATAGTGAGAATCCAGTCCATAGTGGATCTAACATAATAGTGAGAGTCCAGTCCATAGTGGATCTAACATAATAGTGTGAGAGTCCAGTCCATAGTGGATCTAATATAATAGTGTGAGAGTCCAGTCCATAGTGGATCTAACATAATAGTGAGAGTCCAGTCCATAGTGGATCTAACATAATAGTGTGAGAGTCCAGTCCATAGTGGATCTAATATAATAGTGTGAGAGTCCAGTCCATAGTGGATCTAACATAATAGTGAGAGTCCAGTCCATAGTGGATCTAACAAAATAGTGAGAGTCCAGTCCATAGTGGATCTAACAAAATAGTGAGAGTCCAGTCCATAGTGGATCTAACAAAATAGTGAAAGTCCAGTCCATAGTGGGGCCAGCAGAAGACCATCCCGATCGGAGACAGGTCAGCAGCGCAGAGATGTCTCCAACCGATGCACAGGCGAGTGGTCGACCCTGGGTCCCGACTCTGGACAGCTACCGCGTCATCCATGGCCACTGAATCTGTGCCCCAGGGGGGGCAGAGCAGAAAAGAAACGGCAGATCAACTGGTCTAAAAAGGGGTCTATTTAAAGGCTAGAGTATACAAATGAGTTTTAAGGTGAGACTTAAATGCTTCTACTGAGGTAGCATCTCGAACTGTTACCGGAAGGGCATTCCAGAGTACTGGAGCCCGGACGGAAAACGCTCTATAGCCCGCAGACGTTTTTTGGGCTCTAGGAATCACTAATAAGCCGGAGTCTTTTGAACGCAGATTTCTTGCCGGGACATATGGTACAATACAATCGGCAAGATAGGATGGAGTTAGACCGTGTAGTATTTTATACGTAAGTAGTAAAACCTTAAAGTCACATCTTAAGTGCACAGGAAGCCAGTGCAGGTGAGCCAGTATAGGTATATATGTATGTATATATGTATATAAAGGTATATACAGTATATGTATGTATATATGTATATAAAGGTATATACAGTATAGGTATATATGTATGTATATATGTATATAAAGGTATATATGTATGTATATATGTATATAAAAGTATATACAGTATAGGTATATATGTATGTATAAATGTATATAAAGGTATATACAGTATAGGTATATATGTATGTATATATGTATATAAAGGTATATACAGTATAGGTATATATGTATGTATATATGTATATAAAGGTATATACAGTATAGGTATATACTGTATGTATGTATATATGTATATAAAGGTATATACAGTACAGGTATATATGTATGTATATATGTATATAAAGGTATATACAGTATAGGTATATATGTATGTATATATGTATATAAAGGTATATACAGTATAGGTATATATATATATGTATATATGTATATAAAGGTATATACAGTATAGGTATATATGTATGTATATAAAGGTATATACAGTATAGGCGTAATATGATCAAACTTTCTTGTTCTTGTCAAAAGTCTAGCAGCCGCATTTTGTACCAACTGTAATCTTTTAATGCTAGACATGGGGAGACCCCAAAATAATACGTTACAGTAATCGAGACGAGGCGTAACAAACGCACGAATAATGATCTCAGCGTCTTTAGTGGACAAAATGGAACACATTTTTTCAATATTACGGCGATGAAAGAAGGTCGTTTTAATGTGTGACTCAAACGAGAGTTGGGTAAAAGCCAGATTCTTTACCGAGTCGCCTTGTGCAATTGTTTGGTTGTCAAATGTCAAAGTGTTATTGTTAAATATGTGTCGGTGTCTAGTTAAAAAGTGGCTTTGGAGCAATCAAAGCTGCTAACACGGTCAATAAGGTGGCCACTATGATTGACACAACAACTTCATGTGTATTATATTTATCCATGACAGCATTTTTGTTGTAAATTGTGATGTGTGTCTGTTAAAATCATGTTTGTTTTTACAAATGATGACAGATGTGCATGTATTGTCTTTGTGTGTGTGATGTAAATGAGGTGTGGTTGTATTCTATATTAAGTATGTGTCCATGAAAGGGCATTTTATGACTTTTCTTAAATTTGATTACATGCTATGGTATGATTTTATTGTTATAATTTTATAGTATTATTTTTGTATCCCTCTAACTTAGGTAGCCAGGGAATGCAGATGGAAATGATCTATTTAGCTATAATCTAGTACAGAAGATATCTGTCTTTGAGCTAAATGTTTGTGTGCATTGTCCCTTCGAATAAAGACTAAACTAGCAGGACCGATAATCAGCATTTCCGTTTTCTTAGCGTTGAGTTGCAAAAAGTTAGACATCCATTGTTTGATTGGAAATTGTCAGTACCAATAAGAAAACTGGAAGAAAGAGAGGGGAATGATAACAAGTCGTCCTGTAGTGCCGCCTCCAGGTCACAGGTGTAAGCGTAGACTTGGAAAAATATATTTTTTAATTTTTTTAATAAATTTTCAAAGATCTCCAAGCAAGAGCAGACATTTGGCATTGCATCGATCTCCACTTAAATGTTATCAAATGCATATTTCCTTTCATTGGCACCTAAAAAAAGAGCTACTTCAGACAGTGGCTCAAAGAAGGGCAGAACTGCAGTTAAAAAGTTTGTATTTAGTTTCAAGCATTACTTTTAAAGCTTATTTTTTGTTGTTTTTACATGAATACAGTTGCAAAAATTCCCTTGATTTAAAAATGCAAAATCGAGATTGAAGTTTAAATACAATTTTTTAAAAATGGCACCGGCGTCGATCTATTGAAAATGACCCAAAACAAAATCCTATTTTGTCCAAAACAAAAAAAAACATGCCAGACTTTTAAAGGGTGGCTTGAATGTTATGGCGTCGACGTTCAACAACAATAAAAAAACAAAACTGCATTATAAAGTCCAGAAGAATATTGCTTGGAATATGTGTTTAGTACTAAAAGTGAAAACCAACAAAGTGAGGACCGACAAAGAGAGAACATCCACATGGTTCTGCTATAAAAAACTACCCCCCCCCCCCAAAAAAAAAACATTACTTTTAAAGCTTATTTTTTGTTCTTTTTACATGACTACCAGTTGCAAACATTCCCTTGATATAAAAATGCAAAATCGAGATTGAAGTTTAAATAGAAATTTTTAAGAATGGCACCGTTGTCTATAGTTTGAAAATGACCCAAAACACAATCCTATTTTGTCCAAAACAAAACAAAACATGCCAGACTTTTAAAGGGTGGCTTGAATGTTATGGCGTCGACGTTCAACAACAATAAAAAAAAAAAACTGCATTATAAAGTCCAGAAGAATATTGCTTGGAATATGTGTTTAGTACTAAAAGTGAAAACCAACAAAGTGAGGACCGCCAAAGAGAGAACATCCACATGGTTCTGCTATAAAAAACTACCCCCTCCCCCCAAATAAACATTACTTTTAAAGTTTATTTTTTGTTCTTTTTACATGACTACCAGTTGCAAACATTCCCTTGATATAAAAATGCAAAATCGAGATTGAAGTTTAAATAGAAATTTTTAAGAATGGCACCGTTGTCTATAGTTTGAAAATGACCCAAAACATAATCCTATTTTGTCCAAAACAAAACAAAACATGCCAGACTTTTAAAGGGTGGCTTGGATGTTATGGCGTCGACGTTCAACAACAATAAAAAAAAAAAACTGCATTATAAAGTCCAGAAGAATATTGCTTGGAATATGTGTTTAGTACTAAAAGTGAAAACCAACAAAGTGAGGACCGCCAAAGAGAAAACATCCACATGGTTCTGCTGTAAAAAACTACCCCCCCCCCCCCCCAAAAAAACATTACCTTTAAAGCTTATTTTTTGTTCTTTTTACATGACTACCAGTTGCAAACATTCCCTTGATTCAAAAATGCAAAATCAAGATTGAAGTTTAAATATAATTTTTTAAGAATGGTGCCGGCGTCGATAGTTTGAAAATGACCCAAAACAAAGTCCCATTTTGTCCAAAACAAAACAAAAAAAGCCAGACTTTTAAAGGGTGGCTTGGATGTTATGGCGTCGACGTTCAACAACAATTAAAAAAAAAACTGCATTATAAAGTCCAGAAGAATATTGCTTGGAATATGTGTTTAGTACTAAAAGTGAAAACCAACAAAGTGAGGACCGCCAAAGAGAGAACATCCACATGGTTCTGCTATAAAAAACTACCCCCTCCCCCCAAATAAACATTACTTTTAAAGTTTATTTTTTGTTCTTTTTACATGACTACCAGTTGCAAACATTCCCTTGATTCAAAAATGCAAAATCAAGATTGAAGTTTAAATATAATTTTTTAAGAATGGTGCCGGCGTCGATAGTTTGAAAATGACCCAAAACAAAGTCCCATTTTGTCCAAAACAAAACAAAAAAAGCCAGACTTTTAAAGGGTGGCTTGGATGTTATGGCGTCGACGTTCAACAACAATTAAAAAAAAAACTGCATTATAAAGTCCAGAAGAATATTGCTTGGAATATGTGTTTAGTACTAAAAGTGAAAACCAACAAAGTGAGGACCGCCAAAGAGAGAACATCCACATGGTTCTGCTGTAAAAAACTACCCCACCCCCCAAAAAAACGTTACTTTTAAAGTTTATTTTTTGTTGTTTTTACATGACTACAGCTGCAAACATTCCCTTGTTTCAAAAATGCAAAATCGAGATTGAAGTTTAAATATAATTTTTTAAGAATGGTGCCGGCGTCGATAGTTTGAAAATGACCCAAAACAAAGTCCCATTTTGTCCAAAACAAAACAAAAAAAGCCAGACTTTTAAAGGGTGGCTTGGATGTTATGGCGTCGACGTTCAACAATAATAAAAAAAAAAAATGCATTATAAAGTCCAGGAGAATATTGATCGGAATGTGTTTAGTACTAAAAGTGAAAACCAACAAAGTGAGGACCGCCAAAGAGAGAACATCCACATGGTTCTGCTATAAAAAACTACCCCCTCCCCCAAAAAAAACATTACTTTTAAAGCTTATTTTTTGTTCTTTTTACATGACTACCAGTTGCAAACATTCCCTTGATATAAAAATGCAAAATCGAGATTGAAGTTTAAATAGAAATTTTTAAGAATGGCACCGTTGTCTATAGTTTGAAAATGACCCAAAACAAAATCCTATTTTGTCCAAAACAAAACAAAAAAAGCCAGACTTTTAAAGGGTAGCTTGGATGTTATGGCGTCGACGTTCAAACAATAAAAATAAAAAAAATGCATTATAAAGTCCAGGAGAATATTGATCGGAATGTGTAAAGTGAAAACCAACAAAGTGAGGACCGCCAAAGAGAGAACATCCACATGGTTCTGCTGTAAAAAACTACCCCCTCCCCCAAAAAAAACATTACTTTTAAAGCTTATTTTTTGTTGTTTTTACATGACTACAGCTGCAAACATTCCCTTGATTCAAAAATGCAAAATCGGGGTTTAAGTTTAAATATAATTTTTTAAGAATGGTACTGGCGTCGATCGTTTGAAAATTACCCAAAACAAAATCCTATTTTGTCCAAAACAAAACAAAAAAAGCCAGACTTTTAAAGGGTAGCTTGGATGTTATGGCGTCGACGTTCAAACAATAAAAATAAAAAAAATGCATTATAAAGTCCAGGAGAATATTGATCGGAATGTGTAAAGTGAAAACCAACAAAGTGAGGACCGCCAAAGAGAGAACATCCACATGGTTCTGCTGTAAAAAACTAACCCAAAAAAAAAGACAACCAGGAACTGGAAGTGGCTCTAAATGCTAAAAAACGGTAGAAAGGGACATCCTGTAAAAAAGAGCTGAGCTGTAAAAAAAACAATGGCAAAAAGAGAAAAGCAGTCTGTGATGCAGTCGAAACCAGCGGACGTGTCACCGTGAGAACAAAACAAAACAAAAACCTCAAAAGAGGCTGACTCAGTGCGAGTCCTTGCCGTTCCGGAGCCGACTTGAGGGGGCCGTGGCGCTGCCGATCACCTCCATCCACCTGAAGCAACACATGAGGCCTGTCATGCTAAAGATATATATCAGGGGTGTCCAAAGTGCGGCTAATCGTTTACCAGCCTGCCACACTTTCTGCAAAAATTGCAAAATTGATAGTATTGCAAAAATTAAAAAAAAAAATTAAAAAAAAGTGGAATGAGGTGAAATCTAATGAGAAAAAGTGGCAATGTTGACACAAAGCTGCCATGCAGGCAGTTTTTTTTTTCCTTTTGTTTTTATTTTCTTTTTTTTTTTCCATTGCTAAAAAAAAAAAGGACAAAAAATCTATGTTATAACGAATTATTACTTAAAAATTATCACTTTAAAATGTTTCATGTGGATAAAATATTGCATATGTTGTGTGACAAAAGAGCATAAAACAAACAAAATAATAGTTCAAACTTAAAATCGACAGATATATTGGAAGTTGATCTAGAATTTTAAGTGTTAAAAGTAAAATTTTTTTTAAAAAAACTAATACAAATGCATCACTTTATGAGTGGGGAACCTTTCGGATCTCAAATATATTCAGTAGGATTTTATTCAACTTTTCAAAAAAGTTGGATTTGTTGCTTAAGTGTCAACTTTTGGTGTACCATCCCTTCCAAAATAAAGTCGGGATTTTTTGTAAGTGTCAATTTTTGGAGTACCATCCCTTCCAAAATAAAGTCGGGATTTTTACCAAGTGTCAACTTTTGGTGTACCATACCTTCCAAAATAAAGTCTGGATTTTTTGTAAGTGTCAACTTTTGGTGTACCATACCTTCCAAAATAAAGTCGGGATTTTTTGTAAGTATCAACTTTTGGTGTACCATACCTTCCAAAATAAAGTCGGGATTTTTACCAAGTGTCAACTTTTGGTGTACCATCCCTTCCAAAATAAAGTCGGGATTTTTTGTAAGTGTCAACTTTTGGTGTACCATACCTTCAAAAGTAAAAGTCGGGATTTTTTTCTAAGTGTCAACTTTTGGTGTACCATACCTTCCAAAATAAAGTCGGGACTTTTTCTAAGTGTCAACTTTTGGTGTACCATCCCTTCCAAAATAAAGTCGGGATTTTTTCTAAGTGTCAATTTTTGGAGTACCATCCCTTCCAAAATAAAGTCGGGATTTTTACCAAGTGTCAACTTTTGGTGTACCATACCTTCCAAAATAAAGTTGGGCTTTTTTCCAAGTGTCAACTTTTGGTGTACCATACCTTCCAAAATAAAGTTGGGCTTTTTTCCAAGTGTCAACTTTTGGTGTACCATACCTTCAATAATTAAAATCAATTGTGTCCTGCATTATTGATCTTTGAGGGCTTTTATTGCTAAATAAAGGAACTCTCCTGAAGGAATCAATAAACTACTATCTATCTATCTATCTAAATACTGCATATTTCAGTTTTATTATAAAAAAACAAGGTTGTCTTTGACAGAAAAAGCATAAAACCGTATTTGTTTTACTTTATATCAACCTGAGGTTGATATAGATTTACTGTAAGCATTGAATAAAAAAAAAAATAATAATAATTTGACTTATTTTTAACATTTTAGTGACTGAGACCGTCTATGCTCCCCAGGAGCCATAAGGATAAAAAAAAAAAAATCCATATATTTTGTTATAGTTTGAAAATGAAACATATCCAAATGGCCCCCGCATGCTTGAATTTTGGTGGAAAAAGTTTGGACACCCCTGGTGCGTATGGTGCACTACGCACGAAGGTTACCTTTCGAAGGTGTGTTGGCTCTCCGAGCGGAAGTAGTAGACGTGGGACTTGAAATGCAGCTTAAAGACGTAGTCCTTGTGGATGTTCTCCGACTCGGAGGGGATGGTGACGGAGTAACCCAGCAGGGGGAGGCTGGCCAGAGGATAATCATCCTGGGAAATGATCAAAACTACATGAAGTTTGTCTGAGATAACAATACATAATCATTTCATTCATTTTTGTTTTTTTTAAGAGATGTTCGATAATGGCTTTTTTGCCGATATCCGATATTGAGAGTGCGGAAACATGACCACATCACACCGACTCTCAAATCCCTTCACTGGCTTCCTGTTCCACTCAGGATTGAATTCAAAATCTCCCTACTAACTCACCAGTGCCTCCATGGAAATGCCCCCCTCTACGTCAAAGAACTGCTCACCCCCAAATCCTCCCACGACACCTCCGCTCCAAACGGCTAACCTCCTCCAACCTCCACGGACAAAGCTACGAACAATGGCAGACTGCTCAGCTGCTCCCAGTCTTTGGAACGCTCTCCCTGACCACCTGAGGGCACCTTAGACTGTGGATGCTTTTAAAAAAGGCTTAAAACCCATCTTTTTTAAAAAAAAAAGCCTTCTTATAGACATGCATGCAGGTTCTAGCTATTGGGCTGTTTCTAGTTTTATATTTTATTTATTTTTATTATCTTTGTACTATTATTATTATTATTACTATTTTTTTTACACTGTGGCACTTTGAGGTTGTTTGCTGAACGTAAAGTGTTTTTTTTACAAATAAAATTTGTTATTAATATTATTATCATTATTATTGTCCATATTATCAACCAATACCAAAATACACAGTGGTGGAATTAACACATTATTATGGTTGTGATGCCCCGCTGGATGCATTAAACAATTTAACAAGGTTTTCCAAAATAAATCCACTCAAGTTATGGAAAAAAAAAATGCCAACATGGCACTGCCATATTTATTATTGAAGTCACAAAGTGCATTATCTTTTTTTAACGTGCCTCAAAACAGCAGCTTGGAATTTGGGACATGCTCTCCCTGAAAGAGCATGAGGAGGTTGAGGAGGGGGGTGTCCTTTCCATCCTTACACTTTCCATCATTGTAACTGAGCGACTGTGTGGAACAATTTCCCTTGTGGGTCATTAAAGTTTTTCTAAGTCTGTATTGTAGCGTCGCGGAAGGGTAAGTGCTGCAAGGGGTTCTGGGTATTTGTTCTGTTGCGTTACGGTGCGGATGTTCTCCCGAAATGTGTTTGTCATTCTTGTTTGGTGTGGGTTCACAGTGTGGTGCATATTTGTACCAGTGTTACAGTTGTTTATACGGCCACCCTCAGTGTGACCTGTATGGCTGTTGACCAAGTATGCATTGCATTCACTTGTGTGTGTGAAAAGCCGTAGATAGTATGTGACCGGGACGGCACACAAAGTTTATTGGCGCTCTGTACTTTTCCCTACAGCAGTGTTTTAAATAGTCATACATTTTACTTTTTGAAACGAATACCGATAATTTCCATTATTACATTTTATAGCATTTATCGGCCGATGATATCAGCAGTCCGATATTACCGGACATCTCTACCCAGTATAAATCAATCTTCAAAATCAGAGAAATACAGAAGCATAGAAATGATAGTAAAAGCAAACAGGAGTGTGTAAGTCCAGCAGTGTGTGAGAAAACAACATTCATAAAGTTTGGTTCTTTTATGAATTTATTAGTGTTTTACTTGATCTCAGTAAGATATTACAGCTTGTTGCTGAGATGTGATGACCTATATTGAGTAAAACATGCTTGAAACTAGAATATCAAGTGTTGCAAAGCTGTGTCATCAACACTCACAAGTATAAAACTACTTTTTCAAAGTAATGTCTTATTTCAAGCATGAAATACAATCATGATGTCAAGATAATGACACTAGCATTTACTTTATTTAGGAATACTTTTCAACATATTGAGCAAAAAGGTCTTTTTTTTCTACCAAGAAAAGTGCACTTGTTATTACTATGGACTGGACTCTCACTATTATGTTAGATCCACTATGGACTGGACTCACACTATTATGTTAGATCCACTATGGACTGGACTCTCACTATTATGTTAGATCCACTATGGACTGGACTCTCACTATTATGTTAGATCCACTATGGACTGGACTCTCACACTATTATGTTAGATCCACTACGGACTGGACTCTCACTATTATGTTAGATCCACTATGGACTGGACTCTCACTATTATGTTAGATCCACTACGGACTGGACTCTCACACTATTATGTTAGATCCACTATGGACTGGACTTTCACTATTATGTTAGATCCACTATGGACTGGACTCTCACTATTATGTTAAATCCACCATGGACTGGACTCTCACTATTATGTTAGATCCACTATGGACTAGACTACCACTATTATGTTAGATCCACTATGGACTGGACTCTCACTATTATCTTAGATCCACTATGGACTGGACTCACACTATTATGTTAGATCCACTATGGACTGGACTCTCACACTATTATGTTAGATGCACTATGGACTGGACTCTCACTATTATGTTAGATCCACTATGGACTGGACTCTCACACTATTATGTTAGATCCACTATGGACTGGACTCTCACTATTATGTTAGATCCACTATGGACTGGACTCTCACTATTATGTTAGATCCACTATGGACTGGACTCTCACTATTATGTTAGATCCACTATGGACTGGACTCTCACTATTATGTTAGATCCACTATGGACTGGACTTTCACACTATTATGTTAGATCCACTATGGACTGGACTCTCTCACTATTATGTTAGATCCACTATGGACTGGACTCACACACTATTATGTTAGATCCACTATGGACTGGACTCTCCCACTATTATGTTAGATCCATTATGGACTGGACTCACACTATTATGTTAGATCCACTATGGACTGGACTCTCACTATTATGTTAGATCCACTATGGACTGGACTCTCACTATTATGTTAGATCCACTATGGACTGGACTCTCACTATTATGTTAGATCCACTATGGACTGGACTCACACACTATTATGTTAGATCCACTATGGACTGGACTCTCCCACTATTATGTTAGATCCACTGTGGACTGGACTCACACTATTATGTTAGATCCACTATGGACTGGACTCACACACTATTATGTTAGATCCACTATGGACTGGACTCTCCCACTATTATGTTAGATCCACTATGGACTGGACTCTCCCACTATTATGTTAGATCCACTGTGGACTGGACTCACACTATTATGTTAGATCCACTATGGACTGGACTCACACACTATTATGTTAGATCCACTATGGACTGGACTCTCCCACTATTATGTTAGATCCACTATGGACTGGACTCTCACACTATTATGTTAGATCCACTGTGGACTGGACTCACACTATTATGTTAGATCCACTATGGACTGGACTCTCACACTATTATGTTAGATGCACTATGGACTGGACTCTCACTATTATGTTAGATCCACTATGGACTGGACTCTCACACTATTATGTTAGATCCACTATGGACTGGACTCTCACTATTATGTTAGATCCACTATGGACTGGACTCTCACTATTATGTTAGATCCACTATGGACTGGACTCTCACTATTATGTTAGATCCACTATGGACTGGACTCACACACTATTATGTTAGATCCACTATGGACTGGACTCTCCCACTATTATGTTAGATCCATTATGGACTGGACTCACACTATTATGTTAGATCCACTATGGACTGGATCCTCACTATCATGTTAGACCCACTCGACGTCCATTGCACCGGTCTCCCCTAGAGGCCCTGATGTGGGATCTGAGCCGAAGACGTCGTTGTGGTTTGTGCAGTCCTTTGAGACACTCGTGATTTAGGGCTATATAAGTAAACATTGATTGATTATTAGTGAGAATTTACTTTTTTTGGGTTCATTGAAGTTAGATGATTTGACTTGTTTTGGAAAGTCTTGACAAGCCGAATTTTCTTGTTTTACTGGCTGATAATTTTGCTTAGTTCAAGTAAAATAGCCCTAACTTTTGTATGTTTTTCCCCTGTTTTTGAACACTGACTTTTTGCAGTGTGGACGTACAAGAGTGGGTTCGACTACACTATTGTAGGATAAGACAAAAAGCATCACAATAAATGAAAAGGTGCAAAGTTTAGAACACGGTAAGCGCAGCCATGCAGTGTTTTCCAGCAAGATCTGACCTAGGACTAAGAAGCCGAGTCATTCCAAAGTGAAGGGCGGTGTGTGGGCCTCACCTGATGCGACTTGTAGAAAAAGAGACTGAAGTTGGTGAAGACCACCCACAGCTTCTGCCAGCCGTTGCTGCTCTTGAACTTCCGCAGCAGGTTCCCCGACAGCTGGTTCTAGAAGACACCAGACGGGTCAGACACAAATCAAACCGTGAATTAATTAAGTTAAAAAACTTATCCGGGTGTTACCATTTAGTGGTCACTTGTATGGAATATGTACTGTACTGTGCAATCTACTAATAAAAGTATCAATCAATCAATCAATTAATGCTTTGATTACTGTAATCACTGTCCTTTGTCATTGTGGTTCCTGAACATTCTGCACTTAAAGACCTACTGAAAGCCACTACTAGCGACCACACAGTCTGATAGTTTATATATCAATGATGAAATATTAACATTGCAACACATGCCAATACGGCCGCTTTAGTTTACTAAATTGCAATTTTAAATTTCCCGCCAAGTGTCCTGTTGAAAACGTTGCGGAATGATGACGCGTATGTTTGACGTCTCGGGTTGTAGCGGACATTATTTTCCAGCCCGATCCAAGCTATAATTAGTCTGCTTTAATCGCATAATTCCACAGTATTCTGGACATCTGTGTTGCTGAATCTTTTGCAATTTGTTCAATTAATAATGGAGACGTCAAAGAAGAAAGATGTAGGTGGGAAGCTTTTAGCCTATAGCCACAAAAACACAGACGGTGTTTCCTTGTTTAAAATTCCCAAAGATGAAGCTTTACTATGGATCAGAGCGGTCAAGCGAACATGGATCCCGACGACATGTCGACCGGCAGTTTTCGGTGAGGAAATTGAGGTAATAAGTCTGCTCTTACCGGAGACATCAGCAGAGCTTCCGTCCTGCTGCAGCTGCCGCAGAAGTGAAGTGAAGTGAATTATATTTATATAGCGCTTTTCTCTTGTGACTCAAAGCGCTTTTACATAGTGAAACCCAATATCTAAGTTACATTTAAACCAGTGTGGGTGGCACTGGGAGCAGGTGGGTAAAGTGTCTTGCCCAAGGACACAACGGCAGTGACTAGGATTGAAAACGTTGCGGTAAGATGACCCGTACTTTTGACGTCTCGGGTTGTAGCGGACATTATTTTCCAGCCCGATCCAAGCTATAAGTAGTCTGCTTTAACCGCATGATTCCACGGTATTCTGGACATCTGTGTTGCTGAATCTTTTGCAATTTGTTCCAATTAATAATGGAGACGTCAAAGAAGAAAGATGTAGGTGGGAAGCTTTTAGCCTATAGCCACAAAAACACAGACGGTGTTTCCTTGTTTAAAATTCCCAAAGATGAAGCTTTACTATGGATCAGAGCGGTCAAGCGAACATGGATCCCGACTACATGTCGACCGGCAGTTTTCGGTGAGAAAATTGAGCTGATAAGTCTGCTCTTACCGGAGACATCAGCGGAGCTTCCGTCCTGCTGCAGCTGCTGCAGAAGTGAAGTGAAGTGAATTATATTTATATAGCGCTTTTCTCTTGTGACAAAGCGCTTTTACATAGTGTAACCCAATATCTGAGTTACATTTAAACCAGTGTGGGTGGCACTGAGGGCAGGTGGGTAAAGTGTCTTGCCCAAGGACACAACGGCAGTGACTAGGATGACGGAAGCGGGGATCGAACCTGGAACCCCCAAGTTGCCGGCATGGCCCCTCTACCAACCGAGCTATATACAAACCCCGTTTCCATATGAGTTGGGAAATTGTGAACACCTTTCCACTTTGCATCAGTCCATCTTAGATGAGCTCGGGCTTTAACTTTAACTTTAATACATTGGTTTTGCTTAGTTTTAACTTACAGATGTAGCGACCAACTGTAGTTACTGACAGTGGTTTTATGAAGTGTTCCTGAGCCCATGTGGTGATATCCTTTACACACTGATATCGGTTTTTGATGCCGTACCGCCTGAGGGATCGAAAGTCCGTAATATCATCGCTTACGTGCAGTGATTTCTCCGGATTATCTGAACCTTTTGATGATTTTACGGACCATAGATGGTAAAATCCCTAAATTCCTTGCAATAGCTCGTTGAGAAATGTTGTTCTAAAACTGTTTGACAGTTTGCTTACAAAGTGGTGACCCTCACCCCATCCTTGTTTGTGAATTACTTAGCATTTCATGGAAGCTGCTTTTATAGCCAATCATGGCACCCACCTGTTCCCAATTAGCCTGCACACCTGTGGGATGTTCCAAATAAGTGTTTGATGAGCATTCCTCAACTTTATTAGTATTTATCGTCACGTGATGCTGGCATCAAATTCTAAAATTAATGATTATTTGCAAAAAAAATAATGTTTTTGAGTTTGAACATCAAATATGTTGTCTTTGTAGCATATTCAACTGAATATGGCTTGAAAAGGATTTGCAAATCATTTTATTCTGTTTATATTTACATCTAACACAATTCCCCAACTCGTATGGAAACGGGGTTATATACTATAAGACAGGGGTGTCAAACTCAAATACAGAGTGGGCCAAAATTTAAAACCGAACAAAGCCGAGGGCCGAGGTTGAACAAATGAACCTTTTAATAGGGACCCAAACAAGTTTTGCATTGAATATTGAACGAGCAAGGCTTATATAACTTTATAGTGACATGCAAAATCGATTTTCAAATATTGTAGCATCCCGGAAGAGTTAGTGCTGCAAGGGGTTCTTGGTATTTGTTCTGTTGTGTTTATGTTGTGTTACGGTGCGGATGTTCTCCCTAAATGTGGTTGTCGTTCTTGTTTGCTGTGGGTTCACAGTGTGGCGCATATTTGTAACAGTGTTAAAGTTGTTAATACGGCCACCCTCAGTGTGACCTGTATGGCGGTTTACCAAGTACGCTTTGCATTCACTTGTTTGTGTGTAAAGTCCGCATATAGTATGTGACTGGGCCGACACAATGTTTGTATGGAGAAAAAGCGGACGGGACGACACGTTGTAGAGGACGTTGAACGCAGTGCCTTAAAGGCACGTCCCCAATGATGTTGTTTGGGTGGAAATCGAGAGAAATTCGGGAGAACGGTTGCCCTGGGTGATTTTCGGCAAGAGCACTGAAATTCGGAAGTCCATCCATCCACCATCCATCCATCATCTTCCGCTTATCTGAGGTCAGGTCGCGGGGGCAACAGCCTAAGCAGGGAAACCCAGACTTCCCTCTCCCCAGCCACTTCGTCTAGCTCTTCCCGGGGGATCCCGAGGCGTTCCCAGGCCAGCCGGGAGACATAGTCTTCCCAACGTGTCCTGGGTCTTCCCCGTGGCCTCCTACCGGTTGGACGTGCCCTAAACACCTCCCTAGGGAGGCGTTCGGGTGGCATCCTGACCAGATGCCCGAACCACCTCATCTGGCTCCTCTCCATGTGGAGGAGCAGCGGCTTTACTTTGAGTTCCTCCCGGATGGCAGAGCTTCTCACCCTATCTCTAAGGGAGAGACCTGGAAACTCATTTGGGCCGCTTGTACCCGTGATCTTATCCTTTCGGTCATGACCCAAAGCTCATGACCATAGGTGAGGATGGGAACGTAGATCGACTGGTAAATTGAGAGCTTTGCCTTCCGGCTCAGCTCCTTCTTCCCCACAACGGATCGATACAACGTCCGCATTACTGAAGACGCCGCACCGATCCGCCTGTCGATCTCACGATCCACTCTTCCCTCACTCGTGAACAAGACTCCGAGGTACTTGAACTCCTCCACTTGGGGCAGGGTCTCCTCCCCAACCCGGAGATGGCATTCCACCCTTTTCCGGGGAAATTCGGAAGTCTCCCGGGAAAATCGGGAGGGTTGGTAAGTATGAGTATTAGCGGTGTTGTAATACCGGCGGGCCAGCTCTAATGTTAATTTGATATTGCCACAAGGGCCGAATTAAATTACACAAATTTGGCCCGCGGGCCAGAGTTTGACACCCCTGCTATAAGATGTGACATTTTTCATTTTTTCTGGTCTTGAAAGTTACAAAAATAATTTGTTTTTTTTTGCTGATTTATGACACTGAGTGGATCACTTGTATTTCTAAGAGTACGTGTGTATTGTCAATGTGTTGCACAGGTTAATGTCCATCTTCTTTTGCTTATCCGAGGTCGGGTCGCGGGGGCAACAGCCTAAGCAGGGAAACCCAGACTTCCCTTTCCCCAGCCACTTTGTCTAGCTCTTCCCGGGGGATCCCGAGGCGTTCACAGGCCATTAACAATGTTTATTATTATATTTTGTGATGCACTGCCAACTAAAAAATAGACAATATTGACGTTCTAAAGACTTCTCTTGGATTGGACACTATTTGATCGTACTGTCCGCCCGGCTCTTTTACCTCTAGACTCCTGTAGGCTTCACTAAAGGAGAGGCTCTGTACACGGTACCAGCAGATAACACACAGAGGCACTGGTCCCGGCCCACTGCGTGGCCCCACCTTATTCTCAGTGACAGGACTAGGGCCTTCTGGCGCAGGTGGGGGGGGTGCAGAGAAGCAAGGGAGAGGGGCAAAAGACGGACAGGGAAGGGAGGACAGAAACACAGAGACTGAGTAGGTGAAAGACAAGCATGCGGCGAGGTGCGAGGGCCAACGAGAAAGCGCTGACAGCGTCCGGGCAAGGCTGTGAAGAGGATGTCGTTACGGGGTCACAGGGGCAGCGCTAAAGTGGCGACAGCACAGGGAGGACTTCGAACCACAAAAAACCTACTACGTTGACCACACTTCTCATTCTCTCAAATTAGCAGAGGTTGCAAGTGGTGAGTGAAAGGATGCAACTTTTAAAAAAAAAAGCCACATTTATTAATACAGAGAGGTACTAAGTGTGTAAAATGAGAACAGCATCCTCTCAGTTCAAGAGGCCGAGCAACAACAATTGAATACTAAAGTCCAGACTTAGTGTATTGTGACGGGACTACTTTGGAACTACGAGACATTGGAGTCTATGGGGGGTTTTCTGTACAGTCATTCAGAACAAAATGATGAGGTCTGATCTTGGACCAGACATTGGTTCATCAGTGGTCTCCATCCATCCATCCATTCATCTTCTTTCGCTTATCCGAGGTCACTGGGGTCCCCAGTCACTTCGTCCAGCTCCTACCAGGGATCCCGAGGTGTTCCCAGGCCAGCCAGGAAAGATAGTCTTCCCAACGTGTCCTGGGCCTCCTACCGGTTGGACGTGCCCTAAACACCTCCCTAAGGAGGCGTTCGGGTGGCATCCTGACCAGATGCCCGAACCACCTCATCTGGCTCCTCTCCATGTGGAGGAGCAGCGGCTTTACTTTGAGTTCCTCCCGGATGGCAGAGCTTCTCACCCTATCTCTAAGGGAGAGACCTGGAAACTCATTTGGGCCGCTTGTACCCGTGATCTTATCCTTTCGGTCATGACCCAAAGCTCATGACCATAGGTGAGGATGGGAACGCAGATCGACCGGTAAATTGAGAGCTTTGCCTTCCAGCTCAGCTCCTTCTTCACCACAAAGAATCGATACAGCGTCCGCATTACTGAAGACGCCGCACCGATCCAATCTTCCCTCACTCGTAAAAAAAACCCTGAGGTATGTGAACTCCACACTTGGGGCAAGATCTCTTCTCCAACCCGAAGATGGCACTCCACCCTTTTCCGGGCAAGAACCATGGACTCGGACTTGGAGGTGCTGATTCCCATCCCAGTCGCTTCACACTCTGCTGCGAACCGATCCAGTGAGAGCTGAAGATCCTGGCCAGATGAAGCCATCAGGACCACATCATCTGCAAAAAGCAGAGACCTAATCCTGCAGTCACCAAACCGGAACCCCTCAACGCCTTGACTGCGCCGAGAAATTCTGTCCATAAAAGTTATGAACAGAATCGGTGACAAAGGGCAGCCTTGGCAGAGTCCAACCCTCACTGGAAACGTGTCCGACTTTCTGCCGGCAATGCGGACCAAGCTCTGACACTGATCATACAGGGAGTGGACCGCCACAATCACACAGTCCGATACCCCATAGTCTCTGAGCACTCCCCAAAACAAAAAACAGTTTGAATTGTCCAGGTTATCGGGGACTGTTATTGATGACGGACAGGTGTTTGTAAGAAAACCCTAGTCTCCGTCGCGTTCACTCATTTTCTGCTTTTCCACTAATGCAGTGGTAGGCAACCCAGAACGCTGGAAGAGCCATTTTGGACGCAAATAAGTGTTGACTCGTTTCCAGCGGATAGTCGATCTATACCTAAAGTATATCCAAGTTTGATTTGTAAACTGAAATTATTACTGGAAAAGTGAGATACTGTACTTGCATAACACAGTCAAGTCACATAGTCAAGTGTTCCCTGATCAAGCTCAAAGAAATCAAACCGAGGATCCTGTTCCCACTGTACACCCGCCACAGTGAATCGACAAGAGGGCAAACATTAGGGGAGCGTAGAGAAAGTGAGTCAGCGGTCTGAGGGAGAAGAAAGAGGGCAGCTCGGAGCTCGACATTTGTCCGGTACCTCCACAGCTAGGCTAAAATCCGCCATGGACACGCTGGCGTTCCTGTGCCAGCACACGTGCACCATTGTGTTACCGCGCTGAGGGGCGGCCCTCTCCGGCGAGCTGTGGCACGCTGTCACGTCGTCCTCAGACTCTGTCTCCGCTGAGAACTCCCGTGGGCATTCTGGGAAAGTCAGGAGGTGGTTAGTGCAGGACAATGAGGAGGGCGAGGGCAAGGTTGGAGAAGAAGGCAGACAATGGCCGGGCCCGAACAAAAACATGATCCATGATGAAGATCTTCTCCTTGTGGCTGAAGAGGCTTGAAGATGGATACTCGCACACACTTGGAGAGTTTAGACATTGTGATGGGGTTTCTGTACACAGACGTTAGTCACAGTACCAGGATGCAAATAAATTACACTGAGCTCATTATTAGGTCGGACTGAGGTGAGCGTCCCTATTTAGGCATTCAGTGCATGTCGTGTCTCGTTACACAACCGTAAACACGGTAATCGATATTTTGTGCCACTTAATGTTGGTGTGAGCAGGGTAGAATTTTAATAGTTTTAGTGTTTTACCCTTGAGACCACACATATATATATCTATATATATATCTATGTATATATATATATATATATATATATTTATATATATATATATATATATATATATATGTGTATATATATATATATATATATATATATATATATATATATATATATATATATATATATATATATATATATATATATATATATATTTATATATATATACATATCTTGATTGGATTATCCAGAGAATAGTGCTCGATACCGTGGTAGAGTGCAATATGTAGGTATGGGAAAAATCACAAGACTACTTCATCTCTACAGAACTGTTTCATGAGGGGTTCCCTCAATCATCAGATTTCCTGATGATTGAGGGAACCCCTCATGAAACAGTTCTGTAGAGATGAAGTAGTCTTGTGATTTTTCCCATACCTACATATATATACATATACTACACAAACACACACACATACATATAAACTTATATATATACACACACACATATATATATATAAATATATATATACATACACACACATACAGGTATGTATACACACACACACACACACACACATATATATATATATATATATATATATATATATATATATATATATATATATATATATATATATATATATATGTATGTGTGTACAGTGGGGCAAAAAAGTATTTAGTCAGCCACTGATTGTGCATGTTCTCCCACTTAAAGGCCTACTGAAATGAGATGTTCTTATTTAAACGGGGATAGCAGGTCCATTCTATGTGTCATACTTCATCATTTTGCGATATTGCCATATTTTTGCTGAAAGGATCTAGTAGAGAACATCCACGATAAAGTTCGCAACTTTCGGTGCTAACAGAAAAGCCCTGCCTCTACCGGAAGTCGCAGACGATGACATCACATGTTTGATGGCTCCTCATTTATTCACATTGATTATAATGGG